>NC_036639.1:10706228-10882327 GCF_002806865.2 Cucurbita pepo subsp. pepo | reverse complement strand
TGGCTTTAGTTGGGCTTTCCCACTCGTTGTTGGCCCAATTGGTTGGAAGTGGGCTCAGAAACTCGACGAAGCCCAGGTGTTGGCATCCATTTGTACTCCGTTTTATAACGGGTTCCTGGGTTGAACCGGCCCAGCCCATCTCCTCCTACTGGCCTCTCTCCATTATCTACTGCTGACATAATAAAAATAATTCAGTATATTTATTTGATTAATTCAATTATGTTTAAGTCAGATGAATTTTCTTAAAAGTAAAGTAATTTTTTTGGGGTAAAAGTATAAAGTAATTTTTTCGTTAATAAGTAGTTCACCTGTTTGAAATTTCTTAACAAAACGACTCCAATTCTAATGGTAATTTTAACGGTAAATTTCTTTTTCTTCCTAAAAGCTTATGAACTATTACACACAGTTAAAATATAAAGAACAGTTATATCGGCCCAGATCCTAAAAGTTTATAAATTATAAATTAGCAAAGCTTATGAACTATTAAATACAGTTAAAAGAGTCACTCAGATCCTAAAAGTTCACAAGTTATAGATTAGCTTAGTTATCCTCTAAATAACAGTTATAACCATCTAAATCTTAAAAGTTTACAAATTATAGATTAGCTCGAATACCCTCTAAATACTAGTTATAACAATTCAAATCTTAAAAGTTTACAAATTATAGATTAGCTCGGTTACCCTCTAAAGAACAGTTATAACAACCTAGATCCTAAAAGTTCACAAATTATAGATTAGCTCGATTGTCCTCGAAAGAATAGTTATAACGACCGAGATCCTAAAAGTTCAGAAATTATAGATTAGCTCGGTTATCCTCTAAAGAACAGTTATAACGACCCAGATCCTAAAAGTTCACAAATTATAGATTAGCTCGGTTATCTTCTAAAGAACAGTTATAACGACCCAAATTCTAAAAGTTCACAAATTAAAGATTAGTTCGGTTACCCTCTAAAGACCAGTTATAACGACCCAGACCCTAAAAGTTCACAAACTATAGATTAGCTCGGTTACCCTCTAAAGACCAACTATAACGACCAAGATCCTAAAGGTTCTCAAATTATAGATTAGCTCAGTTACCCATCGAATAGTAACAAAAACAGTGTAACAGGTTGACATCTAAGAGGTTCGGATGTTCGGGGGATGAAAATATTAAACTCATAACGATGGAAAAAAAGGTTAAAAGTGGAATAAAAATTACCTTGATTGGGAGGGGGGGAGACCACGTTGCTCAACTCAGATGCATGAAGGTCCGCCGGCATTTGGAAAGCAGTCTCCCAGGCGGCTTCAGCCTGCTGCTGCTGCTGCTGCTGCTTCATATGGAGCTCCCTCAGCCTGTTCAGTTCAGCTTTGTTTTCTTCAATTTCAGCTGCATAACATACCGACCAAATATTAACAAACTAAAAAAAAAAAAAAAGTTAAATATTACTTCGTGCCCGTAAAATTTTACGGAGGTAACATTTATGATTCAGGGACGGAGGGTAAAAAACTCCGTTCTTTCTGGACGATCCTATTTAATCAAATATATGTAAAATAAAATTAAAAAAAAAATACATAAAATTGAATAAATTCAAAACGTCACCGTCTCTCATGANTTCAAAAAAAATAAAAAATCCGACCAAAATTTTAAAAAATTTCCAAAATTGTTTGTTAAATTTAAAAATCCAAACATAAAATTAAATCCAAAATGAAAAAAAAAAAAATGGGTTCACCGTTTGAGTTTCCTCGGATCCATATTAGGGTCAACACTCCGACCAAACAAGATCTGCTCAGAATTCCCGCCGTCGCCGACATTCCCCTTACCGTCACTGGAGCTCATCTCTCCGCCGCCAATCTTACTGAAACGAGACAACCCATTACTCCACCGACCATCCGCCACCTTCCCGCCGCTGCTCGCCGCTTCATCTTGACTACCCACCACAAAAGACCTCCGCCACGCCGACACCGAATTATCGTTCATTACACGACGGTCGTCGGCGCCGCCGTTACTCGGCGAGTTCGAAACAGTCGCAGAACACATCTCCATAATCCCTTGAAAGTTGCATGGATGATGATTTTGCTCCAAATTATAATCTTCCATCTGAAACAAATCCAAGAACAAATTGAAGCCAAGAACATCATGAGAAAATTAAGAACAAAAAACAATTAATTTTTTTTTAANAATATATATATATATATATTATTTTATTGATATTTGCATAAATTGAGTCGTGTTTGAACGAGAGCTCGAGATGACTTTTAAAATATTTTTTTCCTCAAAAGATACGTCAAACGAGCTTTATTGGCTAAAAGAACATTAGAAGTTACCAAATTATTTGAGAATCGGTTAATATTCGAATTAAATACATGTTGTGTTGATTCATCGACACGATCGACATGTACTTTAATTTGATTGACGTGTCTTGTTTTGATCTAAATAAACAGTCGCAGAACACATCTCCATAATCCCTTGAAAGTTGCATGGATGATGATTTTGCTCCAAATTATAATCTTCCATCTGAAACAAATCCAAGAACAAATTGAAGCCAAGAACATCATGAGAAAATTAAGAACAAAAAACAATTAATTTTTTTTTAAATTTCAAAATATTTTTTATGTAATAATTATTAAAAATGGGTTTTTTCTTACTTATCTTTCTCCCACAGAAACCGAGAGAAAAAAAAAAAAAGCTTTAATTTTGAACAAAAATGGAGTTTATAAAATGTTTGTCTGGCCCTCAATTTATACACGGAAAAAACACCAAACTTTACCATATATTCCTTATATACTTTTATTGCTCCTACCCACCTCTAATATAATATTTCATTAATTATTTCTTTATTTCTAATTTTTACGTCGATTATAGTTAAAAGTTTTGATTTTTACGGGCGAACTTTTTAGTAGATATTACGTTCTGCTATTGTGTTTGAGCCATGTGGATCGGGTTTTGACGATGAATTTGAAAATNTGGTTAAAAGTTTTGATTTTTACGGGCGAACTTTTTAGTACATATTACGTTCTGCTATTGTATTTGAGCCACGTGAATCGGGTTTTGACGATGAATTTGAAAATGAGTGATATGATGTNTTATAACGACCCAGATTCTAAAATTTCACAAATTATAGATTAGCTCGGTTACCCTCTAAAGAANGTATCTATTGAATGTGACGTTTAAGCGGGAAATTTATGGATCGTAATAAATATGTCGAAATTAAAAAATGGCACGTGGAAAGANATAATAATCATATATATATATATATATTATTTTATTGATATTTGCATAAATTGAGTCGTGTTTCAACAAGAGCTCGAGATGACTTTTAAAATATTTTTTTTCCTCAAAAGATACGCCAAACGAGTTTTATTGGCTAAAAGAACATTAAAAGTTACCAAATTATTTGAGAATCGGTTAATATTCGAATTAANCGTCCCAAATCCTAAAAGTTCACAAATTAAAGATTAGTTCGGTTACCCTCTAAAGACCAGTTATAACGACCCAGACCTTAAAAGTTCACAAATTATAGATTAGCTCGGTTACCCTCTAAAGACCAANAAGATAAAGAGAAGAAGACGACGATAGTCAATAAGTTGCCGATCGCGAGGACTCGTTATAGGGAGATATTTTGCTATTAATCGACCATTATAGAAAATTATATTTTGCTACATGTCCATAAATTATAAANGAAAAAAAGATAAAGAGAAGAAGACGACGATAGTCAATAAGTTGCCGATCGCGAGAACCGTTATCGGGAAATATTTTGCTATTAATCGACTATTATAGAAAATTATATTTTGCTACATGTCCATAAATTATAAATTCTTATTTTTATGTGTTTTAATAATAAATAAATGAAATTGTTTTAATTTTTAAAAAATTTAATATAATTTCCAATGAGAAATTTAAATCGTTTTTACAAGTGATAAAAATGTAAAAACAAAATCAAGATTTTATTTTTTTAAATACAAAAAATAAATAAAATGATTTTAATACTATATTAAACACCTTTAATTTATTTACAAACATAACATTCAATATTTCTTAATAAATTAAATTCAACGATATTTTGATAATCATTAAATATAATCTTTACCGATAAATTATTTAATTTTAATTTATATCCGGTGGAAAGTTTGAACTCTCATCTCCATTATTATTGAACTAAAATAATAATACGAAAATATTGTCCATTTTGACCCGTTATGTATAGCCGTCAGCCTCATAGTTTTAAAATGTATCTAGTGGAGAGAGGTGCCCACACACTTGTAAGGAATGCTTTGTTTCCCTCTGTAACCAACGTGAGATCTCACCATCTACCCCTTACACTGCCTTGTATCTGGTTTTGATATCATTTGTAACAACTCAAGCCTTGGCCCGTTACGTATTGTAGTCAGTCTCATGGTTTTAAAAGTTTCCACACCTTTATGAGAAATGCTTCATGGGATCTCACAATCCACTTTCCTTTGAGGCCCAGCGTTCTCGTTGACATATCGCTCGATGTTTGGCTCATATACCATTTGTAACAGATATTGTCCGTTTTGACCCAATACGTATCATCATTAGCCTCACAGTTTTAAAACGAGTGTACTAGGTAAAAATCTCTACGCTCTTATGAGAATTTAGTAAAGAGGAGATAGAGACGTTGAAGGACAAAAAAGTAAATAAAAGAAANGAAATTGAAAATTTAAATTAAAGTTTTAATTCCTGAATTCAAACCTTTTTTATATTTATTTTTCATTATTTTCGTTAATAAATTTAAATATATCAAGAATTTTTAAACCTTGGGTAAATAAAAAAAAATTGTGAGGAAATGAACCATTCTAAGCAAGTATGAAAAAAAAAAATACCTCCAAGGCTTTCAGCTTCCTTTCCATGTCTGCTACATATTGAACCTTTTTCAGCCTTGATTTTTGAGCTGAAACACGATTCGACATTATTCTACGAGAAAAAAAAAAACCCTAATTAGAAGAACGAAAAAAAAACGCTTATAAAGAAGAGTCTACTGATGAAACGTTCTATGAGTAGACTGTTCGACAGCTCGAAACAAACCCTAATTGAAAGAGAGAAAACAAAAAAAGAGGATACTGATCGGTACGAGCAGACTGTTCACTGTTCACTGTTCAAAACAACTCTGTTCGATAATTATTTGATTAAAAGCTTATTTTTTAGTTTAAAATTTNTTTAGTGGAGAGAGGTGTCCACACACTTGTGAGGAATGCTTTGTTTCTCTCTCTAACCAACAGTGAGATCTCACCATCTATCCCTTACACTGCCTTGTATCTGATTTTGATATCATTTGTAACAACTCAAGCCTTGGCCCCTTACGTATTGTAGTCAGTCTCATGGTTTTAAAAGTTTCCACACCCTTATGAGAAATGGTTCGTGGGATCTCACAATCCACTTTCCTTTGAGGCCCAGCGTTCTCGTTGACATATCGCTCGATGTTTAGCTCATATACCATTTGTAACAGATATTGTCCGTTTTGACCCAATACGTATCGTCATCAGCCTCACAGTTTTAAAACGAGTGTACTAGGTAAAAATCTCTACGCTCTTATGAGAATTTAGTAAGGAGGAGATAGAGACGTTGAAGGACAAAAAAGTAAATAAAAGAAAGAAGAGGGGTATAAGGGGAAAATTATTGATTAAAATTAGGAGAAGAAGCTAAAAAGAAAAACAGAAAAAGCTGTCAAATTTTGTGTTTATATGAAATTTGAATGCACGAGGAAGATGCTTTCATTTAATTTGGTTTGGGAAATTTTGAAACCCAAATTTGGTATTATAATCATCACAGTTGCAACCCATGCACGAGCCTGCGCCCTCTTTCCCTTCGTTACCAACGGAACTCCGCGTGCCAGCTTTCCTTCTCTCTTTCTAACTCTCCCCCTTTTTCCTTGTTACCATTCTTTTTCTACTTTATTTATTTATTTATTTAAACAAACTAGGGCATTTCTATGGGCAATCCATGTGGGGTATATTTATATTTTATAATTTTTATTTCATAATTTTAGGGTTCGTTTAAAATCCACCAGACTAAACGTACAAGCTAACCCACAGAATCGAACAATCAAGTCAATTCAATCGGATAATTACAAAGCTGGGTATATTAATAATGTTACCGGTGTTGGATGATGAAAGTCCCACANTCTAGTGGAGAGAGGTGCCCACACACTTGTAAGGAATGCTTTGTTTCCCTCTGTAACCAACGTGAGATCTCACCATCTACCCCTTACACTGCCTTGTATCTGGTTTTGATATCATTTGTAACAACTCAAGCCTTGGCCCGTTACGTATTGTAGTCAGTCTCATGGTTTTAAAAGTTTCCACACCTTTATGAGAAATGCTTCATGGGATCTCACAATCCACTTTCCTTTGAGGCCCAGCGTTCTCGTTGACATATCGCTCGATGTTTGGCTCATATACCATTTGTAACAGATATTGTCCGTTTTGACCCAATACGTATCATCATTAGCCTCACAGTTTTAAAACGAGTGTACTAGGTAAAAATCTCTACGCTCTTATGAGAATTTAGTAAAGAGGAGATAGAGACGTTGAAGGACAAAAAAGTAAATAAAAGAAAGAAGAGGGGTATAAGGGGAAATTATTGATTAAAATTAGGAGAAGAAGCTAAAAAGAAAAACAGAAAAAGCTGTCAAATTTTGTGTTTATATGAAATTTGAATGCACGAGGAAGATGCTTTCATTTAATTTGATTTGGGAAATTTTGAAACCCAAATTTGGTATTATAATCATCACAGTTGCAACCCATGCACGAGCCTGCGCCCTCTTTCCCTTCGTTACCAACGGAACTCCGCGTGCCAGCTTTCCTTCTCTCTTTCTAACTCTCCCCCTTTTTCCTTGTTACCATTCTTTTTCTACTTTATTTATTTATTTATTTAAACAAACTAGGGCATTTCTATGGGCAATCCATGTGGGGTATATTTATATTTTATAATTTTTATTTCATAATTTTAGGGTTCGTTTAAAATCCACCAGACTAAACGTACAAGCTAACCCACAGAATCGAACAATCAAGTCAATTCAATCGGATAATTACAAAGCTGGGTATATTAATAATGTTACCGGTGTTGGATGATGAAAGTCCCACATCCGCTAATTTAAGGAATCATAAGTGGACAATATCATACCATTGTGGAGAGTCGTGTTCATCTAACATGGTATTAGAGCAATGTCCTAAACTTAGTCGTGCCAAAAATGACTAAGACTCCAAAGGAGTTGAGTCTCGATTAAGGGGAGACGTGCTTTGTTCGAGGGGAGATGTTGGATGATGAAAGTCTCATATCATACCCAATTTTATCTTTATGTTATTACCAAACTTTATGACATAAATTCCGTGGATTTTGTGTGTAAATTGTTGCATAGAGGAATATGTGTATAAAAGTGATACAGATCCGAGCATGAAAGAAATAGAGCCTAAGGTCACGGTTTTAAGTCTAATGAAATAACGAATATCATATTTTATTATTACTCAGGCTTGATTCTGGTAACGTTTTTATTTCCGATAAGAACAAGGAGTTGTAGGATAGGTAACGACGTTTGATACAAGGTCATGAAAATTTCGTAAGAGTCATAATATACATGTGATAGCGGTTCTAAATTGGCGGGTTGTTTCATGCAACCTCTCCATCTCTCTCTCTCTCGAGATAATCATTCCACTTATCTTCACTAGAGGACGAGGGTTTCTTCATGCATTGGTGAATGACAATGAGATACGTACAAAGACCTTTTCGGGTCGATTAAGTATTTCCTCTTCCTTTTGCATTGACGACCCTCGATTTAAAAAATATGTAAAATAGACTTCACTCATTTTCATACACGGTAAGTAGACAAGTAATTTATTAACTGTTAATTTTGATTCTTGAATAATGTGACTCACCCTCTGAGAGAAACTTAGTTTATAGTTGGATCATAGACAAATTGTTCATTAGAGAATAAGTGAAATCACAGGGATAAAATAGACTTTTGACTCAACTATAATTACAAACAACTTATGAACCATCACCTTGTATGGTCAACGAATAAAAATTAATTTATTAATTAATTTTATATCATTGGAGCTTACAATTTCTAGGTTCATCAAGTTCTCTCACTAGCACGTTCAAAAAGATTAATTAATAAAATTTTGAAATTTTAATATATTAGATATATTAATTATTAATAAAAAAATATATTTAATTTACTAATTTTTAAAATTTTGTTCGTAATAAAATTAGTTACGTCCATAATAAACAATATAAAAAAAATAATTATTAGTTTAATATATGGATAAGTTTAAATAAGTTGATATGTATTGATATTAGTATTTTCGAAATTTTAATCCATGTTTAAAAATATTATTTATTAATTTTATAATAAAAATAATAAATATGTATAAGCTCATCTTTTTATTAAAGTAAATAAATTTTACTTTAAAAAAAAATGTTGTGATTTTAATTATTGCATTAATTTTATAGTTTTGATTATCGATTTCTTCTCTAATTTCATGTTTTTTTTATATGAAATATAGATGAAAATAGATATGTTTTTTTAAAATGATAAATATAATTTTTATCAAACGTAACGATCTTATATTTGGGTTAGATATATAATACGTATGTGGTGACTTCACATGCGAGCTCATATTGTTAGAGCACGACCCTAGTAGAATCACATTATATACATGCAGCGGTTTCATTTTATATCATAAAGCCTGCCAGAAATGACCTTACATGTGAGCTGATATAGCGATGGTCTAACCCTAGTAAAATTCGGTACACCCACGTAGTGACCCTATACGTTCTCGTGTAGGACACGACAAAATCAAATCAAATCATATGCATGCCAAGAGTGACCTTCACAAGTCGACTACTAAGGAATAGTTGTTGAACCCCTAATTTTCGACCGAGAAAATTATTTTCTCATTTTTTCTTTAAAATTTAAATATTAATTAAACACAAAATTAAAAGTTTTAACCTAGAAATTAGAATTAAAAAAAATATATAAAAATTTTGAATGTAAAAATAAAAAGGCAGTTATGGTGTCCTTTTTTGGTGAATAGTTTCTACAAAATCTGGGGGCGCCCAAATAAAATAAATTAAAGACAAAAACATAAATGCAGCAAACGAACAGCTGAGTTGTACAAAAAAAACTTAAGATGCCAACCTGTCCTCAATTAAGTGATAATTACATGTGGGTAAATTATTCAAAATCTATATAAAATAATATTCTGAAAAAAAAAATATATATATATAAAAGATATTAATTATTATTTTATTTCAATTTTTAACCATTATAATTATTAAAGTAACTATATATATATATATCATAACTTGTTTAGTCCACTTTTTAAAATTTGAAAACTATCCAGGTTAAATTTATAATTTAACTAAATAACATAAAATTACTATTTTTAAAAATATATATTAAAGTCATAATTAATTCATTTTGTAAAAGTTTGAACAAGATTATAATTTTTATCCAAATTAAAAAATAAATAAATTTATAGGTAAAATGAAAGATATATAAATTTAAATTAATATCAAAAGTCAAAAAAACATGTTCCTAACTTCTATAAAATCGTTCTAACTGATTCCTTATAGGACCATTAGTAAACAAAAAATGACATATTTGTTAATATATTTTATTATTTTTCCTGAAAATAATAAAATTTGAATTAATTTTATAATATTCAATTTTATTTGTTTTAATTGTAGTTTGTTTATTTTGCATAACAACAAAAATTATTAACTCCCTCTAATTCATATAAAATATTATTATTTTAAATTTCTATAAATTTAAAGGAAAGGAGGGAGAAATTGTTTTTAAAAATTAGGTTAAAAATATTTATAAAAAATTCATCAAAATTAAACGTTGTTATTATTATTATTAAATATTTAGACTTTGTGGTATATTATAAACAAAAAATTAACCTAATTTAATCCAAATTAATTTATGACCCGACCCAAAATATATGAGTTGGACCCGACCCAAAAATTAACCATATTTTTATTATATATATATATATAAATAATTAATTAATGCAAATAGAATGAGATATTTAAATTTAATATTTACCTTTTTTTTTTCTTCTCAATTAAGTTATAACCAATTTCCACATTTGGATTTTTTTTTATATTTATATTTTTATTCTGAAGTCCTTTTTCCTAAATTTATTGTTTTTAGTTTTTTTCTTTTAATGGAAATATAATTTTACTCAAAATCTCTCTCTTTTTTTTTTCCTTAAAAAATTTATATATATTTTAACTTATTTTTCTTTCAAAATAGAAATATAATTTTGCTCAAAATTTTATAAAATAATAATATTTATTATTATTATTATTATTATTATGGATTTAAGATTAATATGGCTCTAATTCGAATAACAGCCATTGGATTTAGGGTAAAAGAATTTGATGGTGGAGATCAAATGGAAAGAATTTTGGGATTTTAATTTAATTGAAAAAAGATCCAGTCGAAAATATTAGTCGCACCCTACTCACATGATTCACGAACGCTATATATATATATTATAATTTAAAACCACATGTTTCGACTTCTTGTAGCTCCATGATGTCATGTCACTGTCAAGCCATCTAGAATTTGAACGTTGAGATTGACATAGTGACATGTCATCACAGGAAATGACATGAGATTTTTTTTTCTTTAGCTAAACGAGACAGTAGATAAAGATTGTAATCTTTACTAATTATGTGGCTCTCGATCCCGCTAAATTTCCGCAAAGCTCACTTTTTATATTAAATATATATATTTCTTTATTTTAAAGTGAAATATTATTGAATTTATTAGGTTATACATTATTGAAAAATAAAAATATTAATAAGTAGTAAATAATTGCAAATTTGGTGGGAGCAGTAAAATAATGAACAATAATTACGACATATAACAATTGCTTGGTAACCAATTATTGAGGAATATATTTAAATTAATTTTTAATGAAGATTAAGAGTGAAATTTTATGGATAGATTATATATTTTTAATAATTTAGATTAATAATTTTGTAATTTTCTGTTGACTAATTAATTTTGTTATATTTTTTTAATTTAACAAAGTTTTTAATTAGACATTAAAATTAAAATTACACAAATTCACACATAACACGAAGCATAGCTGTCCACGTCAGGTGGTTCGCTAAATCCTTAGGCTCAACCCCCACGCCGGCGTCAGCGTCTACGCTCTAGCCGAGCCGCCACCATGGCTAGTTCTCAGTTGGGTCTGTTGACCGTTTATCCACTCAGGTCCCCATCTTTTCTTTCACGATTCAGAACACTTTCCGTCTCTTTAAACTCCATCTCTGCGCCGAACTTGCGCTCTGATTCCTACGTTTTCGGATTTCGGTCGAACTTCAATCTGAAAATCCGCCGGAAACAGTATCCAGTTGCGGCGGCTATGTTGTTGCCTGATAATCCGGTGGTCTCCGACATCTGTGCTAGTGTCTTGTCCGGTGCAGTCGCTTTTTCTTTGCTTCGATTATGGGCGGAAACGGCTAAGCGCGGCCTTGATCAGGTTCTATTTCTTTTGTTCACTGATTTGCTGTTCTTGTCGTTGACTTCGTTTCTTCTTTGGGCAGTTGGTTGATTTCTACTAAATTTAGGATGCTACGCGATAAGTTTTGCTCTGATCGAGGAAAAGAAAGTTTATCCATGTTAGGAATCCAAATAAGGCAACTCATTACTACAGGGGGAATGTTTTTAGTTTATGATTTAACTCTTGGGCTTGGGTGCGTTTGGGAATAGTTTTTTAAAAAAGTTTTTTAGCAAAAAGTGCTTAATACCAAATGTTTTCTGCTAGTGCTTTTGGGCCATAACGCTCATGTTTGTGGGGCACTTTTAATCTTTTCTTGATTTTTTTGCAAAAGCACTTTGATCTCGTTGATTTTAAGTGATAAGTGTCATAATCGCTATGAGATAAACATAGATTAGTAGTTAATCCAAGCATAATTCAATAGATATGACAATCGTTATCATTTTAAAGATGGATGGTTTGATTCGTTATTCATTCGTGATTGAATTCAGAAAGAAAGAAAACAGAACTTTTGTGAACTTTTTAGTTAGAATTTTGACAAGTTATCACATGATTTATTGGATAAACAATGATTGTTATGCATATTCTGTTCTTGACTGTAGTATTAGTACTGATATACCATAAGGAAACGATGGTTAAGTTCAAGTAGGCATATGCTCTGTGCACATTGCTGATAAACAATCATTCTTATGCATATTCTGATATTGGAAAATGCTTAATTGTCGAGGCATCAAATCGTGGAAATCCAACTTTCCTATTGTGATATCCCACATCGGTTGGGGAGGAGAACGAAACACCTTTTATAAGGGTGTGGAAACCTTTCCCTACCAGACACGTTTTAAAGCCTTGAGGGGAACCCCGAAAGGGAAAGCCCAAGGAGGACAATATCTGCTAGCGGTGGGCTTGAGCCATTACAAATGGTGTCAGAGCTAGACACCAGGCGATGTGCCAACGTGGAGGTTGTTCCTCGGAGGGGAGTAGACACGAGACAGTGTGCCAGTAAGGACGCTAGGCCTCGAAGAGGGTAGATTTGGTGGGGTCCCACATTGGTTGGGGAGGAGAACGAAACACCCTTTATAAGGGTGTGGAAACCTTTTCCTAGCAGTTGCGTTTTAAAGCCTTGAGGGAAAGTCCAAAATGAACAATATTTGCTAGCGGTGGGCTTCGGTCGTTACACCTATTTTAATCTTTTGTCAAAGGAGTTTACTTACCTATACTTGGTTCAGAAATTGAACAGGAAGCTTGTTCATATAAGCATTGGGCTTGCTTTCATGCTTTGCTGGCCTATGTTCAGGTGAACTTAAGACTGAAAAAATGTTAATTCTGCTGCTCCTTCTCTTGCTATCTGTACTTGCACAAATATGGTTGAATCAAATGTGGCTATACTCCTTATTGCAGTTCTGGTCGTCGAGGAGCGATATTGGCCTCTCTAGTTCCGGGTGTCAATATAATACGAATGCTTGTCTTTGGATTTGGAATAGTGAAAGATGAGGCCACAGTAAAGTCAATGACCAGATATGGAGACTACAGGTACAACTTCGTAAGAACATAATCATGTTAGATAAGTTTTTGGGGTGCCTGTGTGTTAGTTGATTTGAGCTTCCTATCAAGATCAATCTCTGGCTATACATACAGTTAACCAAATGAATGCTGTCTTCCTTGGCATTACGAGTTCTTTGGCTGTTAAAATGAAGTATATAGCTTATCTAATGGCCTAAACCGTTAGTAGATATTGTCCTCTTTGAACTTTCCCTTTCGAGCTTTTTTAAAACGTGTCTGCTAGGGAGAGGTTTCCACACCCTTATAAAGAATGCTTCGTTCCCCTCTCCAACCGAATTAGTATCTCACAATTCACTTCCCTTTGGGGCTCAGCGTCCTCACTGACACACTGCTTGGTGACCACCCCCCTTCAGTGCTCAACCTTCTCGTTAATTGGCTCTGAAACCATTTGTAATAGCTCAAGCTCACCGCTAGCAGATATTGTCCTCTTTGGGCTTTCCCTTTTGGGCTTCCCCTTAAGGTTTTAAAACTCGTCTGCTACGGAGAGGTTTCCACACCCTTATAAAAATACTTCGTTCCCCCTCCTTAATCGATGTGAAATCTCACACTTTCTACGGTTGATTCTTTGAGAAGCAAAACTATCCATTAGTTCGATGCTTTTGGAAGGCTTTTGGTCCAATTGTCATATCATTTACTAATTCCATATGGCTGAAAATTAGTGGTTGTTAGTATTTATACTCCTGTACAACACTAGTACACGAAATGTTCTCCACCAAGAGAATGCCACAGAATAAGAACTATTATGTTGATACAAATGTTGGATGATACTCACGAAAGTGGTGAGCTTTATTTCTTCATTTTGGACATCCGTTAATCAAACCTTTTGAAATTATCAGCTTGGTCTTATTCTTTTGGATTCGAGTCGTTTTCGACGAGTAGTTGAGGACTCCTTTTGTGTGCCCTTGTACATACTTTTTAATTTGACCTGCATATTTTCATCCATCAGGGAGCTATTGAAGGGACCATTGTATTATGTTGCAACAATTACATTAGTTTGCATATTCTATTGGAGGACGTCCCCCATTTCAATTGCTCTCATATGCAACTTGTGTGCTGGAGATGGTACTACTTTCACTTTTATCTAAGCACATATCTAGAGCTTAACCGACGCAACGACGTCAAGGCCTCGTAACATTTTTCACACGTTGCTATTTCAGGGGTGGCCGATATCGTTGGAAGACGATTTGGAACTCAAAAGATCTCATACAACAAAAACAAGTCTATAGTTGGTAGTGTAGCAATGGCATCTGCTGGCTTTCTTGCATCTGTTGGGTAATTTCTTTCGAACTCGAGCATCGAGCATCGAGCTACGAGTTAGTCTGTTTGTGATCTTTCTTGATTGGTTTAGATATAAGAGTTTGCATTGTGAATGGCAGGTATATGTACTATTTCTCCTCATTTGGGTACGTAGAAGGAAGCAGCAGAATGGTTTTGGGATTCTTAGTTGTGTCTCTTGCCTCAGCATTGGTTGAGTCTCTCCCCATTAGCACTGAGATTGATGATAACCTCACTGTTCCACTCACTTCCTTTCTGGTGGGGAGCCTAGTCTTTTAGCATTTGGGGCCAACAAACAAAGTTGCTATTCCTAGAAGAATAGGCAAATTTGGGGATTTCTTACAAATCCTGCTTGTTTGTTGTGAAGTCTTATTATAGACTTGAATAGATTTTCCTCGAGATACAGTTCTATTGTAACGACTCTATTTTTATGGAGATATGGTCCTATTGTAACGATCCTATTTTTCTACTATAAAGTTGTTATCATAAGTATGATGTGATAGAAGCCTTCATTTTAAACAGTTCATAAACGATGTCATGGACTTATACATTTAAAATAAAATCTTTAAATCAAACCTAACCTTTTGAGAAACAAACATAATAATAAATAAATTACAAAAATTAGGAAATAATACTACCTGTACTAATGACTAATAAGCAAAATAAAAATGTAGCTACTCGTCATCGTCATCTGTACAATGTGCCTCGCCCTTACTTGAAATGTAAAAGTATGACTTCAGTATCTTAAGAAACACTCAAAATAAAAATGCAGCTACCCTAATACTGGTTTCACGGTCTCTAATGTGACGTCGTCGTCATCCGTACAATGTGCCTCGCCTTTACCTGAAATGTAAAAGTATGACTTGAGTATTTTAAGAAATATTTCGTAACTGACTTCAGTCTTGGGAGTAAAGAATGTAAACACATGTAACATGGGGACCTATTCTTTTATCATAGTATAACATGACTTTAGACAACTTTCCCATGTGGACCCACATGTGTTAGTATGGACCCACCAGGTGGGCTTGCACACCCCCTAACCCTGGCTTGCTGAACCAACACTCACTAATGGGCTCTTTGCCGAACACCACGGAGGGGGAAGGGCTGTCAATACATCATGATAAATATAATGTCATAAATCATATATCATATTGCACACATCCATACAAATTATAGTGGGAAAGTATCCCAATGCACGCATCACATAAAATCGCATGAGATCTCCATAAATTATAGTCATGACATTATACGTGATGCAAAACAAACCTCCGACATCTTTAACATAGTAAGTGTGTGAATTATGCTTACGTAATTCGTGTGCAATTCCTATTACATAACTTAGCTTCCATGATATTTTCTATGAAGATTTATGCACTGCCCAAATTTCACATATTACTATTATACAAAGGCATGATTATATCATGGTTTATCATAACATAACATAGCTCAACATGGTGTAACATGACATAGCATGACATAACGTAGCATATCAATACATAGCGTAACCTATCATTACCCAACATAACTTATCTTTGTCTTATCTGTTTGATATTTTCTAAAGGTTAAAAAATGTCTTTTATCTTTTATTTATTTATTAGTTAAGAGTATTAATGCGATTTTTAAAATTTCGTTTTATTTTTTTTTTGTTTAAAGTTAAAACAGTATTAATGAAACATTTTAAAATTTAAGGATATTTTTGAAATAAAGTATTAATGGTTTTAATTTAAAACAGGTATTTTCGAAAGTTGAAAAGTATTTTTATTAATTTAGTTTATTTTAAACATAAAAATAAGTTGATAAGATGTTAAATAATAAACTCATGTCAACAAATTCCGTTGTCGTCCAGCGGTTAGGATATCTGGCTTTCACCCAGGAGACCCGGGTTCGATTCCCGGCAACGGAACTTTTTCAATATTTTTTTAATTTTAATTTTAAATTATTATTTAACATATTTATTCCCCTCTTATTCTCGATGAATCTTCTTTTTACTTCCTAGTTCTTCCCCTTTATGCAGTCATGTCGGCTCCCAATTAGCTTGGATTTGTAGTCGCTATCCATATCAGTAAGTTCAGCGATTGCTTTCTGCATTTGTCTCCGTTTCCATTGATTTGCCTGATTTCACGAACTTTCTTGTATAATCAATTTTCCAGAAATGCTTGCGTTTGATGCCAGTTTGCATGATTTTAGAATGTTAATATATATATTGCTTTACTTGTTTGGTTTGGTGACCTTTACATGTTTGATAATTTAAGAATTTGTTAATCCTTCTACCGGTTCTTGCGTACTTCGATTTCGTCTTTTATTCAATTTCAGTTATTGAATGGAATGATGATTCTATAAATTTGTTTAGTCATTGTGCTGTAACATTTTTCCTGGTTATAATGTTTCCAGGTCTGTATTGAAACTCTTCCTTCTTCTAGATCCATGTCAATGCCTGATGAGGACAATGCATCGTCTCAGGTAACCTTTTCCTATATATTTGTTCTTCTTTTTCTTATTTTTATTTAGCATGAATAATGAGAAATGAAGGCAACAGTTATAATATCTTTGTTTATGTTTATGATATAGAACCAAAGCCTGATTTAATTGCTGATATGAAATATGCAAAGACAAGCGTACAATGGTCTAATATCACTGTTATAAACGGTTTACAAGCCTTACAGTCTAACTAGAATAACTGACAAGCAATTAGTTAATCTTAACCTAATTAGCCCAATCAGTTCCTAACTAACCAAAAGGAACCTACCAAATGGTAAGCTCTATTTCACAGATTTCCCCCACCTCAGTTTGATGATAGTCGACCAAATTGGTTTCTAGATATGAGGAAAAGCACCCGAACTCCATTTATGTTGTTTGTGTGCTTATATCTGCACCAAAGTGTATGTGTCTATGTAAATGGATTAGAATTTCTTTAAAGAAAAAAAAAAGGATTTCTAGTACGTTACTCTTTGCAGTAAATTTTCTTAATTGTCGTTGACATTTTCCAGAAATAGAATTGTAAAAAATGTGAAGTCGCGTGTGTACAATATATGATATTTCTCCCTCGATTGCTTGGATGAGCGATGTGCGTCTGGCTGGTTCTTTTGATAGATCTTATTATGTTAGCAGCAGTCTGTCAACACCTAAACCAACATGTTAAACTCAATGAATTATTTGAAAGCTTTGTCTAACTATTTTCACGTGTGAGAAAAGGCTGGTCTAATGCTAATATAAGCTTAGACATCTCTATTTTCTTTAAGAGGTCATAGGTTTGAATTTCTCTACCCTACTTATGATGTCATCAAGGTTTTTAAAAGGATAAAGGTGTGACCTTAAGGCTTTTTCTCTTGAAGAGGCAAGATGTAAGCCTCATGGCCACAAAAGGGGTAGACCTCAACTTTATTTGGAAACATTATACAAATCCTAAGTTTGTATGATGAAGTAGAAATTATATAAAAGTATAAAAAAAAAAACCACCCCTATAAATTGCAACTTAACCCAAAATTCTAAAAGGATATTTTTAACATGATTACTATTATCAATAATATGATTGACTTGTTCCATAGTTTTTGTCATCTATGTTTTTGAAGCATGAGCAGTAAAAGTAGTAATAATTTATAATGTCACAACTCAAACTTTTATATCTTTTGAAGAATGGGACAAATTAATATTATTCCTCCAATCATTGCATGTGGCATAAAGCCTTTAAGCCTCAATGCATTTTCACGAAGGTGTAAGTCTCTTATGGTCCATAGATGACATAAATCTTGAGGCTATAAGTTAGAGTCTTACCTCAAAGCAACCTTTTATAACATTGGATGTAGTATTCTTAAAAAAGGGCTTGCCGGAGTATGCCTGATGTGTCAAACATGCCATGAAAGCACAAGTATGGTAGTAGTGGTATTAGTGATCGCTTTTAACTTCCTTTTTTCAGGACACAGAACTAACAGAACGGGTACTTCTGTTGCTTTCTGCTTATATTTGCAGCTTTCATCTAATTTCTTTGGGGATCTCCTGGATTCCGTGATTGTTGATGTTGCATCGGAATGCCATCGAATAGCAAGGTTAGGTCTTGATCGTAACTTAGAAGAGGAAGAAGAAGAATTAAGACTTTCAGCACAGGCGCGAGTAAGAGTAGCTGATTCTAGCAATAGTAGTGAAGCAAACGGCAAATATGTAGTTGATATTTTTGGACAAAATCATCCTTCTGTTGCAAGCGAAATATTTGATTGCATGAATTGTGGTCGATCAATTGTGGCTGGGAGATTTGCCCCGCATTTAGAGAAATGCATGGGAAGGGTAACTCTCTACCCCTTAATTGATATATGTTTTGTTCACACATTCTGCTTCTATTTTTTAAATCTCTTTTCACTCTACTCATCAACTGTCTAATCTATACTATAGGGTAGAAAGGCTCGTCTCAAAGTGACAAGAAGTAGTACAGCTACACAGAGCCGGTATTCACGAGGCAGTTCTGTTTCTGCATATTCTCCTTATCCTAATTCCACCAGCACAAATCGCTTACCTAATGGAACATCTAGTCTTGCAGGGGGCGAGTACTCAAACGGTCCATCCGGAGAGCCATGAACAACAGTGCAATGGCTGAGTTATTTCAATTTAGGAAAACATACTGTAATCTGAATGTGCTCGCAGGAATTTAATGATATCTCCTGTCATGTTTTTATTTTACATGACTTCTTTGTATGGGTTATCATTACATGGGAAAAAATATGTTCTGTTTGGAATCTGGATGTATTATGGGTTCATTACTTTCGTCTGTTCCAAATTTTGACGCTGAAGATCTTGTACAGAAGTTCGAAGAAAGGAAGTTAAGTGCGACTCTAATGTCATTTCTTTACCTTGAAATGTAATTAGAAAATTGAGTTCAATTGGTCAATCTGGATATTATTTCGATGTGGGGATCGATCTTTGATGGCTACCTGTCTAGAACATATATAATTTTTTTCAATGCTTCAGATATTGTAAGATTGAGTAGAACGTGAGGATCATTTAAAAGTAGAGTATCTAGCTCCAAGTGTATCAAATATTTCCATTTGGTTCCATAAAACTTGAGTCCTTATCATACTGGATCTTCTGAAAGGGGCCACAAAGATTATAAAGACGGTTGAACTCTTGCTGTGTTCATTATCTGACAGTTCCCAAGATATTCAGCTCTTTTGCTTGTAATTCTTTTAACAATTTTATGGAAGCAAATTGCAGGAAGGTGGTCCTAAAGGTTACCACTCTATGCTCAGCCACTGGAAACTAGAATGTTAATTAAGTCTGCATCAGTGGTCTCCACTCTCCACTTTCATTTGCTCGAAGATTTCAAGTCTGATTGCAGGGACCATAATTCAGTGTTTGGAAGTTTATGAGACCCGTATGGCTGACTTCTTCTATGTGCAAATTGAACAAGAGTTGTGCTCAGATACGTCTCTCTCACACAAACCATTCGTATTTCTGCCATATAATTGCTTTCAATTTTGGACTGTTAAACTTTACTGTGTTTGATAATGGCTTCTTGAATTTGCCCATTTGTTTTTGAACTTCCTGTTGCATTAGCCTAAGAAAACAAAATTATTCAAAGTTACTGGTACAGTATGATTATCACTTGCATAGTTTTTATAAATATCCGAGAGAGAAATGGTAAAATACTTTGGATTATGCATAACTTTTTCCAAAACTGGAGATCAAATAATGATTAGTTTCTTTAATTTATGTAAACCACAAATTCACCACTAATGAAGTGTAGGTGCTCCACTCAGGTAAAGCAGTTTCTTTAGAAGATTTGGAGGAAAAAAGGGTCCTACATCTCTGTCCTCTCTCTCCAGAATAAACACATCATCAAACACCAAAGGTATCATCATTATCTTCATTTTTAATCATGATTAGAAACTTTATGAAGTTCTTGTAGTTATTGGCATACATGCTCTTATTTGAAAAGGTTGTCATTAGCACTAACAAAAAAGTGGGAAGTGGATTTCCTTCCTTGGCAGGAACACACAGAATAATTCATTATACGCACATCGCACTCTTTTTCTGCTTTTGTTTCATTTTCTCTTTTGGCTTTTATCCAGTATATTGTAAACCCTGTTTTTCATATCAGAATTTAGATATTATATGCTAGATGTCACTTTTCAGGTGGATCTCAGAAAAAAAATTTACAGTTAAGAGGATTAAATTAATAATCTACATGAAACTGATGATCTTAATGTCATGATAATCTATACTACTTTAGAGAGTTTTGGGTTGTGTATTTTTTTGTAGATCACATCTATCTAAATATATTTGATTATTAATTATGAAGTATCTTTTCTCCGTGCTTGAAAGTTCATGTTAACATGTAATTATTTCAACTATTTATAGTTTTCAACTTTATTTCTACTATTTATTTGCATTGTAAACTGTCTTAAATCAAATTGTTGTTTTTCTAGAACAAAGCATTGCAGTTGTGTAGTGAGAATTCTTACCTTCAATCTATAGAAAAGATTACTAATGCCTTAACGGTTAACTTAACTTGTCTTTAAGTTGACTACCAAGTTATTGTATTATCTTTTGGTGAACTTTAACATTTCTTCTTTAAAACAATCTTATCAAGTCTTCTCCAAAAGAAAAAGAAAAAAAGAAAAAAACAAACAAATAAGATAATTTGAAATTTATACGATCCATAGATCATTTTCTTTTCAGCTTTTAGAATTCCTCCATGTTATTTATGAACTTCCCATTGGATTGAACCAAGTTCCAAATCATAAGGTCACTCAGATGTGATTAGTTTTGGGTTATAGAATGGAACGACTTGGTTTCATATAGTTACTATAGAACTCCTTTTGTTTATATGAAGTAAACCAATTAGAATGAGCTAGAAGCAGCACAAAAAACAAGATGAAATTATGCTCCAAATGTCCTTTTGCTCCAGTGTTAATGGGGTTCTGAGTATGATGTTTTTTTCTTTTTACTGTGGGGCAGAGAGGAAAGAAAGAAACAGGGTAATAGCCAGGTGGAATAATAAAGAAAGGACCACCTTCAGGCTTATGATTGAGTAGTCCCAGAAAAAAGATAGAGAAAGAGAGAGAGGGTGGTATTATTATTTAGAGTTGTAGAGGACACTGGGAAGGTGGCTCCTAATTAGGGAAATCTTTCAAGATTTTTTGTCACCGTTGTGAAAGTTACAACAATAAAAGCTCCCACCACTCTACTCGACATGGATTTTCTGGATATGTCTTCTAAACTACAGTTACACATGAGGTGGGGTTTAAAGCAAACCCCTCATACCCCCCCTCCCCAATTACATCTTTCACTTTTCAAGTCAATTATTCTGTTTCAACTCTATTGATATTTCATGAATTCTTTTGAGTATGTCGTGCGAATATGGATCGCGAATTCTTGAGTGTGATTCCTATTTGCTCGTTTGTGTATAGCCTAGTTGTTTCCACTAGTATACGTCCTTTCGAATTCAAATGTGGGTTGTTTTATGATTTTTGGAATGTTGCATAAAAGTCTACTTGGTCCCTATAATACAGTACGTTCAACAAAAATTTTACCTAACATCATGAGGCACTTGTGTTTGTGTTTGAGAATGGTTAGATGGAAAGGGACCAAAATGGATTTTTATGATTTGAAACTATTAAGAATACAAAAATAGGTGAGTAATAGTTTTTATTAGGGACAAAAATAAAAATCAACCCACTATTACTGGGAGTGTATACATGGTGATATGTACATGAAAGGTGAGAGTTTATAACTTATATGTTGGATTTTGTGTTTAGTTTGTGATTAAGTTATTAAGTTTGGGATTTATTAATATTGATATGACTTTGATCTTCATACCTCTCTTGGGTCTACAAAAAGGGCTGGTCTTGTAGTTGGTGGGGTTTTTGTCAATTCATGTAGGCTATTTCTTGCTTCTTTCTTCAATGCCTTGATGCACCATAAATCCTCCGGGCATGACAGTAGCTTCCAATGTGGAATCTCATCTCTTAGCGAGTCTTCTCCTCCAATCTCTGTTACTATCACTTTACAGTCCCTAGCTGCTGCAGCCATGTTGTGCACGTACTGGCATAGTGCCTTCACTAGCTTCCTCGTCCCCATCCCCTTCCCCTCCCGATGAACCCCGTACATGAAGTAGAATCCAAATGGCTCGTAGAAATCCGGAATCGATGGTAGCTTTAGACATGGGAAGATCTTGTCTATCACCTTCGAGCTCTCCGTGTATATCAAGCATGACAATGGTGCCTTTCCAAGCCGGAGCTTGAATACCTTGTCAACAAAATTAATGAAAAAGATTAAGTATACTACTGTAACCTATCAACTTAAAAAGCTTTAGTCTTGAGTTGTAGCTTAATACTCACCTCTCCACTATTCCATACACTTAGCATTGCCCAACATTTTGGTATTACCATTTCCGATTTGCCACCATTAGTTTCGAATTTGGGAGTGGTGGCGTCGTCATCTTTATAGTAAGCAACCCACGAGCCAAGACTAAGCTTGTGTTTAAGCACATGATCGATGTCGTGGGGGAAGAACTCAGTAGACGCCATGAATTTCCGATAGAGAAACTCAGCAACATCGACTTTTAGGCTAGAAATTTGTATGTTAGAAGGGAGGTGATATGGTCGGTAATGTTTTACCGGGTTCACCAAAATAGCTGGAACTCTAAAGTTGGTATATCCAAGCTTATTGATGAATAGCTTCACAGAGGCTTCATTGTCTTTCTCCGTCGCCATGTAAGCATAGTCCACATCATTGGCGACAAACCACTCCTCAAGCCGTCGAACAAGGTTGTAGCCAATCCCTCGGCGTCGAAACGACTGCGCAACTCGAAGGCCTAAAACATAGCCAACCTTAGCTCGATCTTTCGGTGCTTGGTGAACCGTAACCACCTTTATCGAGCCTTGAATCACACCAACCAACTGGTTGTCCACTTCTGCAACCTAGAGTAAACAATCCCAAAATCTTAAGTTGATAGGATACGATATATTTAAAAGAAGAAGAAGAAAAGATAGATGAAGAAGTAGAGGGGGGAGAGTGGTGGGAGGGAAATACCAGCATCTTGTACAAGGGACTGTTTCTGATCCTACAAATGGGGTCACCCATTGTGTCTGTGAAGAGAAAAACTCGTTCAGATGGCCCTACCTCGCATCTTCTCTCTAGATCTTCCACTCTAGCTCTATCTGCAGATTGCCCATCATAGCTTCTTATTATCAAAATCTCCTCTTCGTATCTCATTTTTCTATGTATAAACAAAAAAAGAGAGAGAATTCTCCCCCCACTTCACTTCTCTTTTCGTGGGAAACAAACAGAAAAACACAGATAAATATCACTGCTTCTCTCTATCTCTAGCTCTTATATATATATATATATATGTATATATATATAAATACACTGCTAGTTCAAATCAAGCCTTTAAAAGACATACTGCTAAGCACAGGTAGCTTCTTAGCTTTCTCTTTTGAGGGGCTTGGAAATTTTTGAGTCTGATGATTGGCCTTTTATACCCAAATTTGGTGGGGTTCCATTTCTGGGATCTTTATTATTTTCTTTTTCTTTTCTTTTATGGTTTTCAGACAGAGATATATTGTGTGGTTTATGTGTTATAAGTTTTGCCATTTTTTGATGTTAATTATAATTTACATTATGACAACGTTAGGATAACCTCAGCCTCACGCCATGGAGCACGCCCATAAGAATATGTTCTGGTATGTGCCTCTTATTCATTGGTTTATAAATTTTAACCTTTTTTTTTTTAATTTTGTGTCGTACGGATATTAATTTTGATCAAAATCCTTCTATTCTCTCTCGTGTGGATGTAATGTAAACTAGTTATAAGAATCTAATCATGGGTTTAAAAGAATGTTCTTTTTAATTTATATATATATATATATATGAAAAGAGGTTTTTGGCGATGGTGTTTTGGATCGGTCCCTCGTTTGTCGCCACTTGCCGGCTTGGAAAAAGGAAAAAAAAAAAAAAGGAAAAATCAATTAATATCTCTCCCCATCTTGGCCTAAAATTTTAGTGCATCATTTTTGTATAAACCATAGTGCTTGTGGATTATATCATTTGAAGTCTTTAATTAATCACCCCTTTTGTTAATTAGGTAAATATCATTTTAGAAGCTTTTTACTCCGTTAATATATTGTATTTTATCTACATACAGGTTATCTAATACTACCCTTATTAGATATTGATTCAGATTGTTGGGATTATTTTGGATTCTTATTAGATAAGGATTCGGATTGTTGGAGTCATTTTGAATATGCAACTCAATTTTAGTATATATTTTGAAAAACCCATGAATCCATCGAACTTATGGGTTAGGTTGATCAGGTTCTTCAGGTTATCGAGTCATTTTAACACCTCAACGAGTGTTTTATTTATATAGTATTAACGATTTTCCTCGTAGATTTAGAATTTAAGTTGTTTATAATTGAGAGATTTATGAATGAGGGAGAAGTCCCTTTCTTCCATTTGTTTGTATATATGAACATGGGTGTGAGGCATTAGGTGGTCCTCTCTCTGCCTCTTTCTCCCTCCTTTTATACACAATAAAATTAGATTCGAAAATGAAAGTGAAGCCCACTAAAACCCCCCATGCCCATAGCTTTCTTTCTTTCTTCTTATATTTATATATAATTTTGTGGTAAATGTCGATACAATATATAATCCTCTTTGTAGGGCTTTTAGAGCGTGCACATATCTTTTGATTTTAAAGCGCATGTGACAAACAAGTCTCATAGAATCCATTATGTTCTAATCAAACTTCAAAACCCCATTATTTATATTCATTTTCATACGTGGATCTCCATTAACATCGTTCCAAAACTTTCACTTAAATTATATGGGTAACCTGTATGTTCAAGTTGTGATGATTTTGTATCGGTGAAACTTTGCTCGAATTAAAGTTTTTAGAGTATGATTGTGACAACCCAGTTCTTTATGTGGGTAAATCTTTCGAACTATAAAAATTATTACAAATAATTAACCCGTAAGTTTGAGTTGTTGTGATGATTCAACCCTGTTCTTTATACGGGTAACTCTCTCGAATCATAAGAATTATTACAAATAATTAACCCATAAGTTTGAGTTGTGATGATTTTGTATCCATCTAATTTTGCTCAAATAAAAAAATTTAGAGTATGATTGTGACAACCCAGTTCTTTATATTTTTTTTGGCTTTTCGGTATATTTTCAAGGGGATATTTTTAATTCGAATTCGATTTATATACTTAGATTTTGTAAGATTGGTAGGGCTAATAATTTTTGTTCTAAAAATCTCTCATGGATGCTAAGAAAATGTTATATATTGGTTGGAGCAAAAAGATGTATTGAATTGTCTCATTCTTACTATGAACGTATAGCTGCCTTACCATTATTCCTGAAGGTCAACTAATGAGTTGTAATATATCAAAATAATTTGTGTACCTCTTTGGTTGGATCATTTACAATAAGATCAGCTTTGGCCTATCCATTCGTTTTATCGTTTGATATCTACTCTTATCCACAAATGTAAGTCAGTTGGTTTTATTCAACTTTTAAGAAAACGATGAGTTCATGTCAATCTAAACACGACCCAACTAGTTAAGACATATACACTTGACTAAAAAGTTAAAAGTTCGATTTATTTTTAAAAAAAATGGTTGGGTTTGGACAACGCACTTTGATGGCAGCGGACTTGCGATTGTGCGGCACTCACTTCCCAGCAACAAGTGAGTTAAGCTTATTCGTTCTTGCGTCGCATACGGCCCAGCGAAGCATGCTCGAGCCTTTGTCCCTAGTTCAAGAAAAAAGTTTTAGAAAACAGGGGTCGACAGGTTTCAAAATAGAGTTTTGAAAGCAGAATTTGAGAAATTGAAATTTGTATTATATGGGAATGTAAGCAAAAGGCAACAACAACATTACTGCATATAACTATTGGGTAGGGAGAAGTTGACAACTAGTCATATCCCCTATAATACATTTTGGCATATAACTATTGGGTAGGGAGAAGTTGACAACTAGTCATATCCCCTATAATACATTTTGGGGTATTTTTGTCCCAGCGGGTGTAGACGTGATTCTGGTGAACGGTCATACACCCCCGTATTAACCCGATATGAAATGGTAAAAGCCTATCTAAGATGAAAGCATGAAACCACAGATAACGCGCCTTGGACAAGCATAACCGTGACATCCTCCCCACTCAATTGGTTGACATCTCTGTTAACCAACTCGAACAAGCAAGACTGGGACATCTGTCATGTGGCCATAAGCAACATGCTTTGGACAAGCATGACTGTAACATCCGACTTTTTTTTATGCATCAAAATTAGATTTGGGTTTAGGTCGTTATTATATAATTTTTGGTTAATAGGTTTTAATTAAACCTATTAATAGATGTTAATTATTTAGGGCACAAAATGAAAATTTCCACATTGACTTTAGATAAGTGTGTAACAAAAGGTTAACCTCTTAAGGCTTAATTACCTCTTTTACCCCAAGTGGTTGACAAAATGTTAATTAAACCCTCAAGACTTCAATATCAAAGTCTCATTCTTATTATGACCTTGTCCCTCAAATTTATCTTTCTAAGTTGACTCCTTCCGATAATGACATGTTTTTAGGATAAACTCTAATCCAACTAAATCTTCGGTAGGATAACAAATTATCTTTATGATCCCACACATATATTTATACACACGTCATATTAAATCACAAAGATGTACTCCATTTTAATAGTGTCAACATGAATATAGCTCAACTGATACAAAAATACATCTCCACTCATCAAGGATGAAATCAATTGATTATATCTAACATACCCTGTTTTTTCTAAATTTTTAAAATGAAAATTCTGTATCGAATTTAAGAATACGTTTAAGGTAGCGAAATTCCTTGTCGGGTAAGTTCCGACTTGCACGAAAGGCGTAACGATCTGGGCACTGTCTTGGAGAGGGGCTTGGTGAAATAGACATGTCTGTGAAGATGCGAACTACCTGCACTAAGACAGAAAGACCCTATGATTGGCTTTGGGCCTTTCCTTCACAGCTTAAGTGGAGGGCAAAGAAGGCTCTCTTCTGGGGCCGAGCCATTAGTGAAATACCACTCTAGAAGAGCTAGAATTCTAACTTTGTGTCGGACTGATAAAATATATCAAATTTTAAATAATTATAATTCTTGTACAACAACCAACTCTATGTGTATTATTTTAATAGCTAAAATTAAAAAGTTATTTTAGTGGGGCTTGCATATCAAATATGTATGATTGGTACATTATCTAAAAAATAAAAATAAAAATAAATAAAACTATAGTAACAAACACTAAAATAAGAAAGGTATATCACTGAATTAATGAATTTAAAATTAATCATTTCACTTTAAATAAATATAAATAAATATATAAATATATAAATAAATAAATAAATAAATAAAAAAGACACACTTAAGAAGCAGCCACTCACTAACCCATCACAATCAATCCTTTTCCCAACTTTTTCCACTTTTTTTTTTTTTCTTTTTCCAATTGTCGGCCAAAATATTTTATTTTATTATTATTATTTTTTTTTTGTAATAAATAAATAAAAAATTAATAGTTTAAGTCTTTTAAAATTAAAAATTAAAAATTAAAAATCTCACACTGGACCAGTGGAAATCTAACATTGATCACTTTCCAATGAACCATCCTTTTTTTTGGTTTTTTATTTTTATTTTTTATTTTTTATTTTTTTCTTTTTCAAGTTCCACAAACTCCATTCATCAATCTTCTCATAATTACTTGGAAAGAGGCACGAACCCCAATATCGCGCCCTATTCACCAATTACAAACTCTACACGTGGAAAAGAGTCTCTCTCTCTCTCCATCCCCACGAGTCGGTTCGATGGCTCAACTCTACCTCCACCACCAAAAAGTGTCGAGAGTTTCATTTTCCTCTTCCTTTCTTCCCTATCAAAATAATATTAAAAGATTACCTTATTCGTGACTTTCTCTTTACAAAAGAAAAGGAAAGTATACGCGTATGGTCCCCGAGAATTGAACTTAGCTTTTAGAGTCTCAAAACTAACCTGTCTTTTGTCGTCGGCAGGTTTTGAGAGGTTTCAAATGTGACATTCTCAACACGGTTTCAATTTGATTTCTAAGTAGTTCCTAAAATTTGAAATCAACTACTAAATTAGTTTATAAACCCTAAACCCTAAATTAGTCCAAAAACTCTAAACCCTANTTAAATTAGTCCGTAAACCCTAAATCAGTCCGTAAACCCTAAACTTTAAACTCTAAATTAGTTCGTAAATCCTAAGCCCTAAACCCTAAACTCTACCTCCACTACGAAAGAGCGTCGAGAGATTCATCTTCCTCTTTCTTTTTTCCCTATTAGAATAATACTAAACAGACACGTTATTCTGACCCATTAGACTTCGAAATTCAAATTTTAGAGATAAAACATGGAAAGTAAAGAAAAATAAGTTTTAAAAAAGTAAAATAAAAAAGAAATTGTGTGTTAGGAAAAAATTCATTGCATGCATTATGGTGTGTCCCATATGCGATGGGAAGAGNTAAAACTCTAAATTAGTCCATAAATCTTAAACTCTAAACCCTAAATTAGTCTATAAACTCTAAACTCTAAATTATTTGATAAATTCTAAATCTTAAATTAGTCGGTAAACCCAAAAGCCTAAATTATTCCATAAACTCTAAACCCTAAATTAGTCGGTAAACCATAAACTTTAAATTATTCCATAAACCATAAACTTTAAATTATTCCATCAACTCTAAATCCTAAATTAGTCTGTATACCCTAAATTATTCTGTAAACCCTAAACTCTAAATTAGTCTGTAAACTCTAAACCCTAATTATTCCATAAACTCTAAACCCTAAACCTTAAACTCTAAATTAGTCCCTAAATTAGTCGGTAAACCCTAAACCCTAAATTAGTCTCTAAACCCTCAACCTTAAACTCTAAATTAGCCTGTAAATCCTAAATTCTAAATTCTAAATCCTAAACCCTAAATTAGTCTCTAAACCCTAAATCAGTTTGTAAATCCTAAACTTTAAAACTCTAAATTAGTCCATAAATCTTAAACCCTAAACCCTAAATTAGTCGGTAAACTCTAAACTCTAAATTATTCGATAAATTCTAAATCTTAGATTAGTCTGTAAACCCAAAAGCCTAAATTATTCCATAAACTCTAAACCCTAAATTAGTCGGTAAACCATAAACTTTAAATTATTCCATCAACTCTAAATCCTAAATTAGTCTGTATACCCTAAATTATTCGGTAAACCCTAAACCTTAAACTCTAAATTAGTCTGTAAACCCTAAACCTTAAACTCTAAATTAGTCCCTAAATTAGTCGGTAAACCCTAAACCCTAAATTAGTCTCTAAACCCTCAACCTTAAACTCTAAATTAGCCTGTAAATCCTAAATCCTAAATCCTAAACCCTAAACCCTAAATTAGTCTCTAAACCCTAAACCCTAAATTATTCCATAAACTCTAAACCTTAAATTAGTCCGTAAACCCTAAATCAGTCCGTAAACCCTAAACTTTAAACTCTAAATTAGTTCGTAAATCCTAAGCCCTAAACCCTAAACTCTACCTCCACTACGAAAGAGCGTCGAGAGATTCATCTTCCTCTTTCTTTTTTCCCTATTAGAATAATACTAAACAGACACGTTATTCTGACCCATTAGACTTCGAAATTCAAATTTTAGAGATAAAACATGGAAAGTAAAGAAAAATAAGTTTTAAAAAAGTAAAATAAAAAAGAAATTGTGTGTTAGGAAAAAATTCATTGCATGCATTATGGTGTGTCCCATATGCGATGGGAAGAGTTTATGGTTTTTGGGGAACGCACTTAGAATTGTTTTTGGAATGAGTTGGTTGTTTGGGGCCCATTTACAAATCCCACATTTGTGAAGGGCTTCATTGCAAATATAAATAAATAAATAAATAAATAAATAAAAAAGGATCTTTCTCTCTGTTACCAAACAAAGGTCTTATGATTTTGTTTGGACCAATTTTAATTTGAGAGATCACTTTCATAATCATTTGATGTGTTGTCTAATTCCTATCCCAAACCCTCCGTGGATGCCACCATCTNATTTGATAAATTCTAAATCTTAAATTAGTCGGTAAACCCAAAAGCCTAAATTATTCCATAAACTCTAAACCCTAAATTAGTCGGTAAACCATAAACTTTAAATTATTCCATAAACCATAAACTTTAAATTATTCCATCAACTCTAAATCCTAAATTAGTCTGTATACCCTAAATTATTCGGTAAACCCTAAACCTTAAACTCTAAATTAGTCTGTAAACCCTAAACCTTAAACTCTAAATTAGTCCCTAAATTAGTCGGTAAACCCTAAACCCTAAATTAGTCTCTAAACCCTCAACCTTAAACTCTAAATTAGCCTGTAAATCCTAAATCCTAAATCCTAAACCCTAAACCCTAAATTAGTCTCTAAACCCTAAACCCTAAATTATTCCATAAACTCTAAACCTTAAATTAGTCCGTAAACCCTAAATCAGTCCGTAAACCCTAAACTTTAAACTCTAAATTAGTTCGTAAATCCTAAGCCCTAAACCCTAAACTCTACCTCCACTACGAAAGAGCGTCGAGAGATTCATCTTCCTCTTTCTTTTTTCCCTATTAGAATAATACTAAACAGACACGTTATTCTGACCCATTAGACTTCGAAATTCAAATTTTAGAGATAAAACATGGAAAGTAAAGAAAAATAAGTTTTAAAAAAGTAAAATAAAAAAGAAATTGTGTGTTAGGAAAAAATTCATTGCATGCATTATGGTGTGTCCCATATGCGATGGGAAGAGTTTATGGTTTTTGGGGAACGCACTTAGAATTGTTTTTGGAATGAGTTGGTTGTTTGGGGCCCATTTACAAATCCCACATTTGTGAAGGGCTTCATTGCAAATATAAATAAATAAATAAATAAATAAATAAAAAAGGATCTTTCTCTCTGTTACCAAACAAAGGTCTTATGATTTTGTTTGGACCAATTTTAATTTGAGAGATCACTTTCATAATCATTTGATGTGTTGTCTAATTCCTATCCCAAACCCTCCGTGGATGCCACCATCTCCCCCTTTTATGCTTTTCTTTAATCCCGTTTCCCGATACGAACACTCCAAATCTACTGCTAGCAGATATTCTCCACTTCGACCCGTTACGTATTGTCGTCAGCTTCATGGTTTTAAAACGTGTNCTCTAAATTAGTCTGTAAACTCTAAACCCTAATTATTCCATAAACTCTAAACCCTAAACCTTAAACTCTAAATTAGTCCCTAAATTAGTCGGTAAACCCTAAACCCTAAATTAGTCTCTAAACCCTCAACCTTAAACTCTAAATTAGCCTGTAAATCCTAAATTCTAAATTCTAAATCCTAAACCCTAAATTAGTCTCTAAACCCTAAATCAGTTTGTAAATCCTAAACTTTAAAACTCTAAATTAGTCCATAAATCTTAAACCCTAAACCCTAAATTAGTCGGTAAACTCTAAACTCTAAATTATTCGATAAATTCTAAATCTTAGATTAGTCTGTAAACCCAAAAGCCTAAATTATTCCATAAACTCTAAACCCTAAATTAGTCCGTAAACCCTAAATCAGTCCGTAAACCCTAAACTTTAAACTCTAAATTAGTTCGTAAATCCTAAGCCCTAAACCCTAAACTCTACCTCCACTACGAAAGAGCGTCGAGAGATTCATCTTCCTCTTTCTTTTTTCCCTATTAGAATAATACTAAACAGACACGTTATTCTGACCCATTAGACTTCGAAATTCAAATTTTAGAGATAAAACATGGAAAGTAAAGAAAAATAAGTTTTAAAAAAGTAAAATAAAAAAGAAATTGTGTGTTAGGAAAAAATTCATTGCATGCATTATGGTGTGTCCCATATGCGATGGGAAGAGTTTATGGTTTTTGGGGAACGCACTTAGAATTGTTTTTGGAATGAGTTGGTTGTTTGGGGCCCATTTACAAATCCCACATTTGTGAAGGGCTTCATTGCAAATATAAATAAATAAATAAATAAATAAATAAAAAAGGATCTTTCTCTCTGTTACCAAACAAAGGTCTTATGATTTTGTTTGGACCAATTTTAATTTGAGAGATCACTTTCATAATCATTTGATGTGTTGTCTAATTCCTATCCCAAACCCTCCGTGGATGCCACCATCTCCCCCTTTTATGCTTTTCTTTAATCCCGTTTCCCGATACGAACACTCCAAATCTACTGCTAGCAGATATTCTCCACTTCGACCCGTTACGTATTGTCGTCAGCTTCATGGTTTTAAAACGTGTCTACTAGGGAAAAGTTTCCACAACCTTATAAGAGAATGTTTGCTGAAACCACCACACCTAAATGGTGCGTGAAAGTTCACTGTTTATAATCAAATAAATTACAAGGATATGGAAATAGTCCTATAGGGAAAGATGCTTATGGTAAGGAGGCAAATATCTAGATATTTTCCTATAATAAAATATCAAATATGATAAACTATAATGTTTCGTTCCCACTCCAACTGATGTTGAATCTCACAATAATTGAGGTTACTTACGGAGTATTTCTTAAAATACATGCTCCAGTCATGTACTATTTTTTTATATTTCAAGTATGGGTAAAGCGCCCCTGCACGGATGACGGTTAATGCTGGAATGACCACAAAAGTTAAAATAAGATAGTAGTATGCATTGTTTTCAATTTATGGCTTCGTTTGTAACGTTTTATTTAGATTTCAGCATGTATTGACGTCTCTGATTGAGACAAGAAAATTAGAGGCGTTATAGTTGTCCATATCTTGAACTTCCGTCGAGGTTTGGATCTTCATCCCGACATTTGTTGCATTTTGATCTCTAAACTTTCATATTTGTTCCATTTAGCATCTAAACTTCGTAAATGTCTATTTTAATCTCTAAATTATTTTTAAAAAATAATTCTCTTCTATCAGACTTCGTAATGCTTTAGCCTTCTAACACTGCTTGCAACTACCAGATCAGATGAAGCAGGGGGAATAGTCGGGAATCGGAGCGGGAAGCAGGCATTCAGGCTGTGAGGCAATGAAATTGTTAGCTTTCATTCAGTCAGCTTGGTTCTTGGCTTTGCCATTTCCTCTCTCAAGCACTACTTGAAATGAAAGTTTAATTTTTACCCTTAATTATAACAAATTAATAACATAATTGTGAGTATGCAAAATAATATTAAAATAATTAATGTTTAAAGATTAATTTAAACATTATAAAAATTCGGAGGCTAAAATGGTCATTTTCAAAACTTAAGAACTACAATAGAATGATCCAAAACAAAATAATCTTAAAAAGTTCCAAATTTGAAAAAGAATTTAAATTAATAATTAATTAATTTGACTTTTAAATGGATTATTATATCTAAATACTTTTTTTTTCTGGTTCGATTCTAATAAGATAATTTTTTAAAGAAAAAAAATTATAGAATAATTAAAATTATCTTTGCCACAAATCATGAACTTAAAAATATTTAAAAAAAAATAATAATAATAATATCACATCTAATCTATAAAGAGGCAATATTTGTTAGATATATATTTAGATCCACAGTTCATAATTAATTATTTCAATAATATATTATTCTTATTTTTCAAAAAATAATATATTAATTTCCTTTTCACCTCATTATTATTATTTTTTTTTAACTTAATTTATATCCCAACTAATAATATTATTTTCATACGCGCGCAAATTAATTTAGATTTTAAAAAATATATATATATACACACGTGTAAGAATTAATGTATAATAATTTTTAAATAGAAGACCCGAGTCGCTTAATTTAATTAAAAAATAATAATATAAAGAGTATCCGATACAGACAATAATTGTGGGTCTTTATTAAAAATAAATAAATAATGGGCTAGGTGTCATTTGAGGGAATTAAGGCAAAAAAGAAAAGACCAAAGTTTTTATGTTTTTTTAAGGAACAAAACACTGTGTGTCTGTGGTCCAAAAATATTAAAAATTAAAAAATATAATTATAGAAAAAAAAATATATAATAATAATAATAAAGAAAATATTGAATGGATGATACATAGATTGTGTCTGCCACTTATACTAAGTTAAATGGACAGAAGGCTTAGAATTTTATAAAGTAATTTTGGAAAGCTGCAAATATGGAATAATATTTATTTATTAATATTAATTTTTATTTTTATTTTTATTTATTTATATTTATTTATATATTTATATTTATATGTGGATTGGGAGAAAGGAGGATGGGATAAGGTACCCTTGACATACTTTACAATATCAGAGGCTAAATGCCCTTAAATTTTATCCAAATTATTATTTTTTCACTTTTTTTTTTTTGTTTGTCACGTCGAACTAATCTCGACCATTCAATATTGAACAAAAATCATAGGACTTGTCTTTCATCGAGATCTTTGTCGGGCATTTCATTACTTCTAATTTTTTGTTTTTTTTCGGAACATTATCTATTATATTAAAAATTCAAGGTTATTAGGGTAATATTAAATAATACGTGGTCGACCTCCGAAAGAACTATGTTCAATAAAAAATCTAAATATATGAATAATATTGGATGTTTTTTTTATTGGTAATACTATTAATAAGATATTCTATTTAATGAGTTTGTATAAATATGTAATATCTCTTATAAATCTAGTGATTTAAAAGATTAATATTTTATTTGTTACTCGATTTTAATCTTAAATGGGTTATGAACTTATGATCTAAGGTAAAAGATTTCAAATTTAGATTTAAAATGTAAAAATATTAAAATTTTAATTTTAAAGAAGATATTCAAATTATTCTTTATATAAATAAAATTATTTTTTACATTTATCTATATTTAATTCAATTTACAACTGTTCAAAAATATTTATAATTTTTCTATTTTAAGAATTTATTGAAAACTTTTTATATTCATAAACTTGGTTTGTTTTATGATGGGCTATATTGAACGATCGGCTTTGCTTGCATGAATTGGGCTTCAAGCCCAGTAGCAATAATAAATAATAAATAATGCTCTCACTCAATACCTCTCCCATACTAGGGTGTTCTAACCAACTGAGCTATGAGAGCAAGATGAAAGAAATGACATCAAATAGAAACACGGCAAATGAACAAACACTCAAATCTTGATACCATAGTATAAGTCTTTTCGGTATCATTTTTCATCATTCACGTGGTTCTTAAAAAAATTTATAGAAAGTCATCCAACATAAAATTGTTTCAAACAACTCTAACGAGCTATCAAAAAGAGGTGCACCTTGTTGTTATAGGTATAAATTTTCAATTTTTATAATCCTAGACATCGCTCTCATTTAGATATAATCTCAGTTCATTCATATTCAGTTACTTTATTTGAAGTGTCACAATACTATTTTCGTTTTTTTTTTTTTCATTTTTAATTTAGAATAATGCGAAAAGATATTTCTTTCAAGTTGTTAAATGAGGCGAGAGACCGAGCTTACCTACTTATTTATTGAATAAATATGTAACGGCCCAAGCCCACGGCTAGCAATGGACTTTCCCTCAAGGTTTTTAAAGGTATATTTGGGAGTGAAACTATCTTTGATGAGAAGCACGTTGTTGCTACTCGGTCGTCAGAGCTTGGACGTTGTTCCCCACTGTCCCTTTTTGTTGCCTTGAAGTCGTTGAAGAACAAGGTGGATGAGAACATAAAAGACTGATATCAATTTTCAATCTTTTTCGGTATAGCTCTGCTCCCGAGATCAATAGATAAAAAGGGGAGGGCATGGTATAAAATGGAACTAAATGGATGCTTGCATTAGCGGCCAAGGTGATAGGGGAGAAAGTCGTAGCCACAATTTGGAACATGCATGAAGCAATCGATTTTTCTCGTGAGCGTTAAAAACTTTGAGAGAAAGCTTAAAGAAAACAATATTTATTAGCGGTGGACTCAGACCGTTACAAGTGTTAATACTATATTATAATATTAAAATTTGAATTTAAAAAAAAAAAAAAGTGATGTGGAATATTATATTATATATTTACTTAGGCAAGATATTTTAATTTTTTTTTAATAAAATTTATATTGACAATATCAGCTATATTTTTCTGTACGCGGTGGGCTTCGTCGCCTCATTTCATTGCAGGGTTTTACCAAGATTTTAACAATGTCCGCAGTGACGGCCAGGCTCACAGCTTCCAGTTCTCAGTAACCTCAACAATGGCTTCCGTCTTCTTCCCCATTCCAACCATTCATCGTAGCTTTGAATCCTCAACTCCCATTCCAATCAATCGCTTCTCCCTTTCCCAACCTCGCTCCCTCCTTCCTCTCGATTCCTGCCCCTTCCGTTCCCGCTTTCACTTCTCCCCCACTTCTTCACGTTTCATCCCCCTCGCCTCCACTTCCTCCGATGTCCCTCCAGACGACTCACTCCATTCTTTGGAAGAAGCTCGACTTGCTGTTTCCGAGTATCTTCAACGATTAGGGGTTTCCGAGGAGGAATCCGTGTCCATCGCCTCCAATTCACCTCGGTTCTTGAAGATGCTCGTTGATGGAGTTCGTGAATTGGACGAGACGTCCATGTGGATTTCTTGGAGTAGCGAAGGAGAACGGCCGGTTGGTGATGGCTTTGGGTTTAAGGAAAAGGTGGCGTTGATGGCCAGAGAAAAAGGTGATAATGGAAAGGTTGCTTTCTTGGAGAGCGCTGGTATGAATCTTTCTTCAGCTATGAATGTTGCTCGCTACCTCTCTGGAGAGATGCTTCCATCTCTAATTTACAAGGTAGTAGGACGCTATATTTGTTGTTTAGTAGTATTCTAGAACTAATGCCAGTTTTTCATCAAATAAACGGATTCAAACTGCCTGAGATCTTATTTTACTCGAGTTAGTATCTGATTGATAAGCTCGTGGACGTTGGTTTATTTTTAAATTTTCTCTTTAGGTAAAATATATGAAGGAACTCTTCTTTTCTGGCAGCGGTGATGGAAAATTCATAGGAAAAAGTGCTCGCCGAATGATGACTAACTTATCAATTCCTCCTGATGATGATGTGCAGCAGACTTTATCCTTCTTCGAGAAGGTCTTGTAACATTTTTCAGTTTCCAAGTTGTTAACTTATTTTGGATTTATACATTGTAAGACGTGTTTTTGAATATCATCACAGATTGAAGCCAGGCGTGGAGGCCTAGACATGTTGAGTTCGAATGAAGAATCCTTCCGCCTTTTACTTGAATCATTTCCCCGCATGCTTTTGTTGTCAATACAATCCCATGTGAAACCCATGGTGGAATTTCTTGAAGCCATTGGCATCCCTAAGGAGCGCATGAGAGGCATATTTCTGTCATTTCCACCCATAATTTTCTTCGGTACCGAAGTTCTTAAGTCAAGGATAATGACTTTTGAGAAGGTACTATTGATCAAAAGAAAGAGAAATTTCTTTAATTTTGTTTTGTTAGAGCCTTCTTTCTGTTACTATGGCTTAGAAGGAAGAATAGAATTCAACAACACAGAAAATTAATCCCAACATTTTTTTCGTTCTCTTACGTTTGTGGCACTTGGAATGAATTTTACAATCCTTTTAACTATTACAACATAAGTACTCTTTGTGCCACTGGGAACAGCTTCTTGTAGTCTTCCTTCCCTTCGAATCTTGGCATCCTCCCTTTTTGTAGTTTCATTTTTTTTTTTCATTGAATATAGTTTCTTATCGAAGAAAGAGAGATAACTGAACAGCATGTTGTTATGTTGATATTCTCTCATCACTGATCTTCAATTATCCTGTAGGTTGGCATAGTAGAGATGGAATTTGGTAAACTATTACCTAAATATCCATGGATTACGTCCAATTGCATCCAAGGCAACCTTAAACAAATTGTTTCTTTCTTTGAATTGGAGAAGGTACGCCTTCCGTCTAGTCATTCAATCTTGCTTGTACTAATTAGATTAATTGCATGTTTTAAAATCCTCTCTCAAAAGAATTTGATATACAACTATGCCCGTGAGCGCCATTGGTTAATATTTTGAATTTCATTGCAGCTTCAGCTGATGTGCTAACCATTCTACTTCTCATATGCTTATTTAAGAATTGACTAGTATATCTTTTGCAAGTTGAGTGAAAATAAGTAAAATTGTAAGGAAAAAGCAGAGATTGTAATTGGGCCAAACTGCAACTTTCCTCGGGAAGGCTTCATTTGAGAATCCGTTATTTGGAGACTTTTCTTTGGGAAGGAACTCAAGTGAAAGGTGGATTCCACTGGTAAAAATTGGGCCAACATTTAGTTTCCGATTGAGTTTGGGGTGGTTGGCATTGAAATATAAGGATAAGGAATCATTCTCGTCTTGCAAAACGGCCATGGAAATTTCAGTTTGAGAGAGAGGATTAGTGGAAATTCCACTTCGAGAAAGAAGCTTAATGGAGAAAAGCTACTGTGGCTAAATTTTGAACCACCACCCATGCTTCTTGGTTGGGCACTTCAAACTTCCTATGGTCTCGAACAGGATGGGAGTATTTGTGAGAAATCATAGTTCTCTTTCTGAATGATTTTTGTATTTGTAACGAATCCTTTCAAAGACTTTACCAAGAATATTCTATCTTTTCATTTGGAAAATCTCTTCTATCAAAGAAAGTTGCAATCCCCAGCTCAAAATTTGGGACCTCGATTATTGAAGTACTTTCTTGGACATGTAATCCAAGATGGGCCTCTATCTCTAAGTTGGTCGCCTGTTGCTCCATAAACTCTCTTCCCTTGTACAAATGGATGTATCTGACAATACAAGGGTCTTCTTACGGAAGTTTTTTCTTGAAGAACACTATGAGCAAGGGTGTCTCAAAGAAACGTTTTCAACCTCCTAGTTCAGTTGGCTCTTGATGGTAGCACTCACATTTCTTTGGTCTTCCTCTTCTCTTTGCCTTTGTTGTTTAAGCTATCCCCTCCTATCTTGTCTTCCTTCATTTTTGTGCTGTCCATCCATATCCTTCTTGTTTGCCTTCTATCTCCATCTCCTCTCCCTAGGATTTCATTTTTTTGCCTCCTAGGACTCAACTCCGAGATGAAGTTGTTTGGGAATATGATGAGGTACATTTGCGTGAAAAATCTTAGTGGAATATATGATGTTAGTTGGAACTGGTAGCGCTTGTATGTAATGTTTGATGTTAGTTTGGTCCTGTGTTAGATTTACTGCATATTTTGGGCATTTACCAAGGATTCTTATAGTTCTTCTTTTGGACTTTCACTTTTGGATGTAAATTGTTTGTAGTCTAGGTTTTGGTTGGCCTCTTCTTGCCGTGTAATTGTTTTTTAGTAGGCCTCTTGTTTTCTTTCACTCGGTGAAATCTCAGCCTTCCTGTCACAAAGAATCTATCAACCTTGTTCATTTTGATTCGGTTGGTGAACACCTTCGGTTGTCTTTTGAGGCATTTGTCCTCTGTGCTGAGTCTGCATTGGTGCATTTTTGTAAGAGGACAGTCTAAGACTTGAATCATGTTGTATGGAGCTGTTCTGTCTTTTGGGCTTGTTTGTTTTAGTTATTCAATTGCTTTGGCAAGGAACAAAGTTCGCAGCTCTATGGTAGAGGAAGTTCTTCATAATTTTCCTTTTGTGATAGGGACCAGATTTTATGGTAGGTTTGTAGGCAAAAGGAATAATAGAATTTTAAAGAACTTTTAAGAATTTTGATAGATCGTGAATGTCAAATGTGTTACTCTTGTTTGGAATTTGGCAACAACTTAAATATGTATTTTACATTTTTTTTAATGATTTTTTAATTATTATTATTTAAAATGATGCTTACGCCTCATATTGCTTCAAGGCCTCACCTCATTTTGAGAATATGCCTCAAGGTTCTCTTAAGCCTTTTAATTTAAAACATTGATTTCAGCCCACAACAAGGGCATTCTTTTTTACTTTTTAAGTTATAGTTTACCAGATAGATAGCCCCTGACCGGTACTTGTCTGAAGTTGGGAGACATAACCCGTGTAATCTTATGTTTTCACTTTTTAAAATTTAGAATCTAAAATGGTTGAAACTTGAAACATATTAATTTTACTTTCAAAGTTTCTACTTCTTAAATCAAAATATATAAACTATTTTAAATATGATCCCACAAAAACAGAAATTTACTAGATCAATTTTATTTCATATATTTGCGAACAGTACACATGATGATTTTTTGTTGTTTTTCCCCCCAATTAGCATGGTTTTGTATTAGGCGTCCTTAAGGCTGTTGAAAGTCTGTGTTAATGTAACGAATGTCACCTGTATATATGGGAATTCTTGTTTACGAGATGATATTTCATGACAGGTACCAAATGCAAGCATCACTGATGCAATCAGGAGTTGGCCACTGATTTTAGGAAGCTCCGCTAGTAAATTGGAATTGATGGTGGACAGCTTTGATGAGCTTGGTGTTCGAAGCAAGAAGTTGGGTCAGGTGATTGCCACAAGTCCTCAGTTATTACTCCAGAGACCTCAAGAATTTCTTCAGGTTGGTAACTTCTATTCTTTACGAGTCGTTGTTTCCTGTATTGCAATCAGAGATGATAGATTCATGAATACTTCTATGCTAGTGGCTTTTGTAATTTTTCTTTATTTTTAATTGCTTGGGAGCTTCTGAAATTTATAATTATAATTTGCAAATACAGGTCGTTTCATACTTGGAAGAGATAGGGTTCGATAAAGAAAGTGTTGGCAGGATACTTGCTCGTTGTCCAGAGATATTTGCAACTAGTGTTGAGAAAACACTGAGGAGGAAGCTTGAATTTCTAATCAGTATTGGTGTTTCCAAGACTCATCTACCTCGGGCAATTAGAAAATATCCCGAGCTTCTCGTGTCTGACCCTGACAGAACTTTATTCCCACGGTAATGCTGAGACTTTACTTCTATGTATATATATGTGTATGTGTGTTGATGTGGTTGAATTGGAGTGCATAGCTTCCATGGATGAGGCATCTTATACTAAAGTTAGTTAATTTTATGCAACAAACATGTACACAATGATCAAATTAAAAGATTCTCAAATTAATTTATGAAAACTATATAATTGAAAAGTTAAAATTGTAATTGACGATGATAAATATCAACTTCACCCTCAAATATATTTAGTGTACTTAAAACAGTCACAGGAAAGGAATTGACAATTTGATTAAATGCTACAATCAATAATTAGATCATATATTGTTTTCCTTTTACAAGAAGTAGCAATTATAAAATTCCATCTGGAAATGAGGGGCAAGATAAGAAAGTCATCAACAGAAAGGTGTCACTATATAGTTTGTCTCTAAACATGTATATGCTAAGGGGTAAAAAGGTATATCATTTATGAAAGATTATAAATTGAAGATATAAACTTCCATCTAAATTTACTGTGGTTATAGTTAAAATTGTCATGGATCTTTACACTTCATTATTCTGTTGTATGATGTTCTGGCTTAAATTTTAATAATGATCACAATATTTGCAGTATAAGGTACCTGAGGCAGAGAGGGCTCTCAAAGAGGGATATTGCCTTCATGGTTGGTAGATTCTCTCCTCTACTGGGGTATAGTATAGAGGAAGTATTGAAACCCAAGCTAGATTTCCTTGTAAACGTCATGGAGAAGCCAATAAAGGAAGTGGTTGAGTATCCAAGGTATTTTAGCTATTCATTGGAAAAGAAGATAACTCCAAGGTTCCGGGTGTTAAAGGAGAGGAATATAGAATGCAATCTAAAGGATATGTTGGGTAAAAATGATGAGGAGTTTGCTGTTATGTTTATGGGCGACAAAGGAACGTAATATTATTTAAGTTCTTCACCCACTGAAGTGTAAGAAATTTTGTCTCTAGTCATAAAGTTGTGTAAATAATCTCCTACCTTTTTAGGAAACTATTTGTAGATTATACAGTCAAATGGCCAAGCCAGTTTCAATTTTTGGGTTCTAATAGGGAGGGATCTAGGCTGGATCCATGTGGAACTTATATCGCGTTCGTGTTAATGTTTTCCTTTTCACTACATGCCATGATACCATTTGAAAGTTGAGGATGCGAAAGCTTATTAGCTAGCTCGGAGGTCATCGGTGCGCGCCAGCATACAAACAAAGCAATTCAAGCTTTAGGTATGTTTTAATTCATCACCAACACTATTTCCTCGTTGATTTCGTTTCTAGAACTTATATATATATATGATTTGAGATATCATATTTTCTTTGATGAAGTAAATTTTACAGAATCTATCTAGCCTAGCCCTCGAAAGCTTTATTAGTAGATGGTTAGATTGAGTTACGGCTAGAAAGGCCATGATGCCAGTTCTTTTGAACAAATGGGTACAAATATTTGACCTCTTGCCTTAAGAGGAGGGAGGAGTATATATCAACTATGGTAGCTCAACTTAAATGTTGTGTTATTAATAATTTATTGTTTGTGTTACATGATTCTTTATATATATAATTGCAGCAAGCTTTGGTGAACTACTGGTGAGTGGCATTGTCAGGTTAACGACACGAGAAGAAACAAATCAAGCTTTCGAGTTTTTAACAAGGTAAGTTTTGAGACGGGTCTGATCCATTTGGGTTCACGATTCTCATATTTTTTTCGTATGTCAATTTTGCGTCTAGTAAGTTCATGAGTTCATTAAAGGTCAGTTATGTCGAATAATAGGTCATAGTTTTTATTTTAAGCTTTTATAATTATGAAAATTGATGCATTAAACTTGAATAAGTATTCTTTCAATGGATTTTTGTTGGAAAAATTATTAACAATTACATAGTGTTGGATGATGAAAGATCACATCGGCTAATTAAGGGAATGATCATGAGTTTATAATCAAAGAATACTTTCTCCATTGGTATATAGGGCATTATGAGGAAGCACATAGCAAAGCCATGAGAGTTTTGCTCAAAGTGGACAATATCATACGATTATGGAGAGTCGTGTTCATCTTATGTTAAATGAATTATAAATTATATGCTGGATAAGAAATGGATAGAATAAGAACTAAACCATGGATTATGAGTCTTTTGTACATCTCATAATTATTTTTTCTTAATTTTAAATGGCAATTTAAATAACAATTTATTGAAAAGTTATAATATTAGCTCACATTGTCGTTTTTTACTCTACCTGCTCTAAAAACGACACTGCAAGAATCTGGAAACATTGACCCCAAAACATGGAGCTTTTTTGTTTTGATTTTGTAGTGCACTTTCTTTCTCTCTTCATTAATTAAAGCCTTTCACATTGTAGCCAATTATTGTATCTCGCACTTTATATTTCTTTGCTTCATCATTTTCGTTCTCAGTATTTGTATTGTCTTTTATCAAATCGAACACTTTGAGAAGATTTTGTTCATACGGTTTAACCTTGAGATTAAATCTTTGAAATTGGTAACAACTTCGGAAACGACGGATCTCCACAATGATATGATATTGTCTACTTTGAGCATAATCTCTCATGGCTTTGCTTTGGACTTGAGCTTCGGGCTTGGACTTCTTCAAAAGTCCTCGTACCAATAGAGATATATTCCTTTACTCCCCAAAATGTTACATTTTTAGATTCTCACCCTAATTTTAAACTTAATTTATTCTCACCCTAATTTTAAACTTAATTTTCATTTAGTTTTTAAATTTTAGAATTCTATAATTAATTTTATTAGGGATAAAAACAAGCTCCAATCAATTAATTTAGTTATAACTAAGGTAAAAGAATTAATTAATAGAAAATTAACAAAAATTTCCAAACAAAAAGCATTTGTGTAAATTAAAATTTAAGTACATAAAATCTTAAAAAACAGGGACTAAATGAAAACTAAAATAAATAATCAAACACTGAAAATTTAACTTAATTATATTGATTAAAATATTTTGACCCCAAATAAAAATATAAAAGATGTAAGATATTTTAAAATTTAATATTAATCTCGAAATTCTCTCCAGAAAAGACGAAACTACGTAAGTTAAAGAAAGGGAATTAACTAATTGTCCTTCCAAAACTTCTGTTTTTTTGGGGAAAAAAGAATTAAAATGATGATTTCACGAAGAACGATGGATTTACTATTACTAACCTAGCAGAGAAGTTTAATTTAATGAAATGTATGTAAAAAGTGAAGCAAAAAATCTGTACAAATGGCGGATCCAATGCTTCCTTCCTTATTCAAACATTTAATTCATCGCCATTGGAAGAGGGGAAAATCCTTCCATTCGATCTGTTTCTACTCAACATTCGCTTCAAAGATGCTCCAAGCGACATCAATGGCGGATCAGTCGAAGAACTTGAAGAGGAAGAAGAAGAATGAAACTGACCGTTTTGCTCCTCGTTTCTCTGAATCTCACAATTAGTCCGCTCCTCCGTTACAATCTCTTCTCCGATTTCACTCTCGCCGCTCAACCCGCCAGATTCCACCGCCTCTGCAACTACTGGCGCTCTACAAACAGGACAATTCGCGTGAGAATTCAACCACATATCGATGCATTCAAGGTGAAATCCATGGTTACATATCGGCAACCGCCGTCCGATTTCTCGTTCCTCAAATTCACTGAGGCAAATCACGCACTCCATCACCGTTGCACACTTCTTCTCCTCCGATTCATAAACGAACAGAGGAATCGCAGAGATTACAGACGAGTCAAGACCTTTCGACTGAGCGAAGCCTAAATCGAACGGAATCGATTCGAAACGCGAGAGGCGAGGCGGTCCAAGGACGTAGGAGACAGTGACGGAACTCCGCTGAGCATGACGGTGGCGAGGCCGAGGGAAGAAACAATTGGCGTAGGCATGGAGGAGAAGGACAAAGAGGACGACGAGGAGAAGAGAAATGAGAGCGGCGAGAATGACGTTGCTGTTGTAGGAGAAAATGCTCTGAGTGAAATCAGAGAGTGAAGTGGAATTGAACGCCATTGATGGAGGTGAAAGGAGTAGAAAAGTTGCAGAGGAAGTGTTGCCGTTACCGGCCGAAGAAGAAGAAGCAGAGTTTATGGCGTTGCATTTGAAAACGAACATATATATATATATATATATATATATATATATAAATAAAATTAAAATGTTGAAAAATATTTATATATTTTCGGTGAAATAAAATATTGAAAAATGGGGCCTCCGTTTTTAGGATTAAATTGCGGGTAACGCAACATTTATGTAATGCCAAATTTTCTTAATTTTTAAAAAATTAAAAAATATATCTTTTATTTCAAAATTTATATATCTTTCATCATTCATATCTGATCTCAATTCACTCTACCTCAATTCCCATCAATTCCCATTTCAGATAGAACACGTGCTCGAATCGAACACACATTTTAAAATTAAAGAGATAAAAAAATAAAATAAAAAACTCCAAAAATATAATTTCCCCTAATTTATTTACATTGAAAGGAGAGTAATTTTATAAAGTGGACGCATTAAATGAATACATTTATGAATAGAATCCATATTTTACAATTATTAGATGAATAATTTATTCACTATTGCGTGTACGACTCACCTATCTCTCTCTTTATTTACACTAAGAGAATCCCTAAATTTGATGAATAATTAAATATAAATATAGGGAGAGAGAAGTGGCTGAAATGGAGGGCTCGTGAAGGCGACGGCAACCGGCGGCGGGTGGCGGCGGCGGTGGAAGGGAAAATCCCAAGACCTTATTGGCTTTAAATTTGGGTTTTTATTTATTTATTGTTTATTTATTCCAATATTTGTAATTAATTAATATTAATATTATTATTATTATTATCATCGGGGTGTATATTTAATAATTGAGTTTGACTCTAATTTCAATTAAGGACCTAAATATAATGTCTCAGACATTATATTACCAATAATTTGTTGGTTACTACCAAACAATAATACAATAAAAACACTGTCCTATCACAACCATTTTTCGGTGACATCCAAGCTAAATTAATAAAAATATATCTAAATTTTATATTTAATTTTTAAAATATTTATAAACTTATAAAAGTTTTAATTCTTCGTTTTTTATTTTAAAAGTATTATTTAACTTTTAACTAGGTTTCAAAAATAGCTTTCAATTTAAAAAAGTTTTGTTATACTTTTTAATTAAAAAAAGAAAGAAAAAAAAAATTAAGACGTTTGAAAAGTAGCATTAACACTCTCTAAATTTTATTTTAAAAAATATTCAAAATAGTTGTTATCCGGTTCTATTTACATCCTAATCTTCAAAATTTTTAATATTATATTTATTTTTTTTAATATATTTGAAATGTGATATTAAATGGTATTTTTAAACTTTTAATTTTTTTTTAAAGGTATTAGTTAAACTTTTAAAAACTTAATATTTTTTAAATAGTTTTAAAAGTCAAAAGGGTGTTTTTTAGAAAAAGAAAAAAAATAAAAGTTTCCATCCAAACTAACCGTTAAAGCATTTTTTAATTTTAAGGGTACTTTTAAAACTTAATTTTTTTTTTTAAATCCAATGATAGACGTAGTTCTAATAGCTTTTAAGTTTTGGTTTTCTTTCGTGCTTAGAGCATTCTATAATCTCGTCTCGTTCTTGAATTGTATATCTTCTGTTCTCAATATTCATGAATTTAGTTATTAAGAAAGGTTTAGACGTGTTGGAAAAAAATTGGTATATTAATATACATGATTGTTACTGTATTAGATAAATTATTTGGTGAGACTGTCACAATGTGACTGACAGTTTTTCACCGTTAAATATAATGAAAAAATATCTCAAATTTATATCCTGTGGCTAATAAGAAAATGAAAATTATCGAATCTACATCCAACTGTTATATGAGTCAGTCATGTCATATCACGACCTATACATGTATAAATATATATTGCAAAATTGAAATATTCAATGAAATTCAAAAAAGAAGAAATGAAGTATGAACTACGACTTACAAAGGACTATTTAGTGCACGTTAATAGCTCGGGATTGAGTTTAACATCGTAAATAAAAATAAATAACTAATAACTTTATTATCCATAAACTAAAAGAAAAATTAATAATAAATTGAAGAGAGAATTAAATAATTTTGAAGGTTTAGAAATTAATTATTATTATTATTATTATTGATATTTGCTAATATTGCTTAGTGGACACTAAGGGATTCAATCCAACTCTTAATGGGCCGAGTTCTATTTGCTATTTTCGGCCCAGTTAGATTTAGGGTTTTGTATATAATTACTGCATCGTCGCAAATCGCTGGTTGATTCTCCGGTGTCCAACCTTCTTCCTTCAGCCGTTCGTTTGCATTTGGAGACGAGCCATTATTCACTGAGAGCAGTCGGACTTTTTTCGCCGCGTCGCCATGAGAGCTAAGGTAATTGATTTTAAGATCTATCAATGGATTCAACTTGTTTTGAACTTTTACATATTTTTCGAGATGCTTTATGGGATCTGATGTTTTCTATTTCGTTTTCTGGGCAGTGGAAGAAGAAGAGAATGAGGAGGTTGAAGAGAAAGCGCCGAAAGATGAGGCAGAGATCGAAGTAGTGGCCATTGTCTGAGGGATGGTTTCGACCTAGGGTTTTGGTTACTGTTTAGTTTTCTTTACGTTATCTTTAGTTTTTTATTTTATTGTTTGACCGTTTTGAATTGTTTTTAATTGCTATGTGATCGATACATTTAGTTGTTTTAATCGAGAACTGGATTTCCAGCTTTATAGTTTTTATCAATCGAGTTTTATAAGCTTTCTTGTGTTCTTCTGCGATAATAGGTTTATTATTTAGCTTTTGGCTGCTAGATTAGGATTCTTTGACATATATTATCTGTGTCTATTCTCTTTAAACATGAGCCGTTGCCAAACTTCTGAAGGTGTTTCAATTTGGAATTATTGGTGAATGAATTATGTAGCTGATAAAAAAGTTTCCAGGACTTCTAGATTCGATTACATTCCTTATAGATTCATTATTGCATTGCAATGCATTTTTGATCAAAACTAACCATTTGATTGTTTGGAGGAAGTTTTCCATAGCTCAATAAACCAGAATGTAGGAATTTAGGACGGTAAAAGGATTTAGGATATTTGTCCAAAGCTCAATGAACCAAAATGTAGGAATTTAGGATACCTGGATTCGTGGGGGAGTGGATACCAAAAAGGATCATCTGTTGAATATTTGACTCCTATTTTTGATAGAATCAATTGTTTGGTTCCTTGGGGTCAATTTAATCACTTTCTTTTGATAGCTAAGATTATTTAGGCTGTTATGCTATTTTCCTTAAACTGTGGTAGGAGTAGTAGTTAAGAAAAAAGGTTTGGTCTTCTACCTTTGGCTAGTCTCAGTCCATAGTGATAGGCTCTGCACCTGAGCCTCGTTAGACTTAGCGGAAGTGTAAGGTGCAAGTCAAGAGAATAGAAGAAGAGATTCGGTCTGTCCCTTGGCCTTTCCCATGTATAGTGTTTACTTGAATAAGTTGCAATAAGCATAGGATTGATTGTGTATAGAACTTCCCATTCAATCATTCATATTACATCCCTTTTCTGAATGGGTCTGCTGCAATGTTGATTCTTACAAGTGCTGTTAACTATAACTTATCACCAAAGAACCCTATTTTCTTTGATTAAGCTGCAGCCCAACTTGCTTCATTCCTTCGAAAGCCACTATAGCCTCCGAATCAAAACCTCCTGCATACTGAAAAGATACCGAGTGTTATTGTTGAGTATCATAAAATGTGATTAGATAGTATGTCTTTGTAGCTTACCTGGTGCACCCTGTAAGCAAAGCGAACCCCTTGAAGAAAAAGGTTTTCTGTTTGTGGGGTTTCGTTCAATTGTATCTCTTTTGTTATTCTCCTCATGCATTCCTTCACTAGCCTCAATGAGCTCAGCTTCATCTGCAACCAATTGTGTTTTACAGTTTTTCATTTTTATGTTCTCTAGTCTAGAAGGTGCAACATTGTGTGTGGTTACTTCCACAATGGTATGATATTGTCCACTTTGAGCCTAAGCTTATGATTTTGCTTTTGGTTTTACCCAAAATGCCTATACACCATAGAGCTTCCCTTGAGGCCTATGGAGTCCTCGAGCGACCTACCCTTAATCAAAGCTTGACTCCTATTGAGCATTCGAACAAAGTATACCTTTTGTTCTTTCACTTTGTCACTTTTGATTACACTTTCGAGGCTCACAACTTTTTTGTGTTGGACATTTGAGGATTCTATTGACATGACAAAATGAAGGGCATGCCTCGGATACTTGGTTAGAAACCATGAATCTTCATAATGGTATGATATTGTCTACATTGAGCATAAGTTTTTATGATTTTGCTTTTAGTTTATCTAAAAGGCCTCGTACCAACGAAGATAGTGTTTCTTAGTTATAAACCCATGACCAATCTTTTAGAGACTCCTCTCCTAACCATAATTAAGAGACTCCTCTCCTAACCATAATGTTCTAAATGAACGGAAGTGGTGTTCATGGTTTTTCGTTTAGAGCTAGCTTTGATTAAGAGTTAACCTGGGCTGGCAAGCCAGAGTCCAGCATCCACTGGCAAGGGATTTGAAACTTGTTGTACTTCTTACAGTTGAACTCCCTCGTCCTCTCCACATTGCTCACGCTCTGCTCCAACCTGCACAGTTCCAAGCATTTCTCTAGTTCATCAGTCACTTTCCAACTCTGCTTCACCTTATTAGAAACATGAAATACAACAGATTGTACATGCTCGCCTGTCTTGCAAGGCCTGAGCCCTCTTCAACATTGCATTCGTCTCCTCCTTTGGATTCTCTCTAAACGAACACACTTCAGCTTCCAAGCTCTTCAGATCCTTATAGCTGAATGCCGCCTCCCGCAGTGCGTCTGCCTTCCCCTCCGGCCACCGTGGGAAGTGCTTGAGCACCGCCCTCTCGTCCACGAGCGATCCCAGCTCCCCGTCTAGCCACTTCACGAACCTCTCCACCTCCGCTATGTCTCTTGGCGCTGCCGCCTCCACTTCTCTGATCAGCCGGTTCACAAACTCCCCATGTGTCTCCACCTCCGATTTTATCTGTGCCCATGCTTTCATTCACTTGCCTTTTTCGTCTCTCATCCACAAAACTTTCCATGTTCTTACAATTATATCTCTAATTTAACGATATAAACTTGCTACAAATTAAAATTGGGTACGGGTATTTTTACTTATTAAATACAAACATAGTTATTAGCTATGTGATGTGATTATTTCCTAATTAAAAATTTCAAAGCCAATAAAATAGTACATGATTTTATTATAATTTTTAATTTGATTAATTCTTAATTCTACTTTAAATTAATTAAAATTGGACAAAATTCTAAAAAGCCTATATACGTACCGCTGAGAGATAGGCTGATCGGTTTTCGATTTCACCGATCATGTTTTTGGTGAACGCCACCGCCGGAAATCCTCCGTTTGCGGCCTTATTTTCCTTCTGGGCATCCCTTTTCGTCACTAAACGGTACAGCTCCAACACTTCCGGGACTCGCCGCACTGCCTTTGATCCCCCGAGCAGCTTCGTCGGAAGTGGCGGCGGCGGTGGAGGAGCCGGGGTCGGTGCCGCCGCCGCCATTCTCTGATTCTCTTTCACAACAGCCCAATTACTCTGTTTCTGCGTTCTGGTAGTCTCCCATTTGTCAGTCGCCGGCGGACTCTGCGGTGACGAGTCAGTTCCGGCGACGANTTTCTGCGTTCTGGTAGTCTCCCATTTGTCAGTCGCCGGCGGATTCTGCGGTGACGAGTCAGTTCCGGCGACGGCGACATCCATGGAATTGTGAAATTTCTTCCAAAGAATGGATTTTCTGTCATTATTATGAGCTTTCAGAGACTGAATGTGGGATTTGAATCGAGCCAATTCTTGTTTGAGTTCTTGATTTTCTTTCTCAAGAAAATTCGATTTTTGCAGTGAAATTTCCAATTCCCTTTTCAATGCGTCGATCTCCATGGCCAATTCTTCATCTTCTTCCATTGGCATTCTCCTCTGATTTTGTGCTCTTTCTTAGAAATGGGCTGAAGGAGAAGCCAACCAACCAACAATAATTTGCTTCCCCTTTTGGCTTCATTTATATTTCAATCTCTTCTTCTTGCTTAAAATCAAAGAATGGTATATAATATTTGCTTCATTTCCCAAAGTTCCTGTGACAATTAACATATTCCATTGAATGCCCTTTTCTAAATTATTTTTCACTAACTGAACCGTGGGAAAACGAGGGTGTTTTTGACATTTCACATTCCTTTTCTTTTGTTTTAATTAGGAATTAATGGTTTAAAAAGAAAAAAAAAAAGGAACTCTGTAATTGAAGTTTGAATGCATGGGGCATTGTTGTAGGTGACTAGTTCCCTGCCCTCTCTGGCATGAGAATAATAGTGATGCTTGTCTTTAACAACACATGTTAGGTTAGGTGCAACATTTATAACATTTTTAGCTCAACACCACTACTCAACTTCATACCCTAATCTTTGTACGGTCGAGACTTTTTTGACGAACTAGAACCTTTCTTTTAATTGTATTCATATGACCTAATAATTTGACCGACTCGAACTATTCAATCAAAACCATAACAGTTAGGTTGGGTTAGTTTTTTTTCTTCCGTTTGTAACCGACTCGAACTATCCAAACCATAAGAATATTCAACATTTGTAACCGATGTTAGTGATGTATTATAACCTGTAAATACTTGATATTTTAACTTTATGAGATTTTAGTTATTAATGTAATAGACTTTTTAAAATATATATTTTTCTTAAAAAATAGCAAGTTAGGATGGCGCACACACTCAATGCAAAGAACAGGAGAGAGAAAATGCAAGGAGAATATTGACTAAAAGATTTGTATTGATGACTAAAAGTTAAAAGAAAATACATTTTCCGGCTCTCCCTATTCAGCGTATTATGTATAGCTATACCTATCTAAGTGACTCCATAACCTAACATTTGGACAACCCAACCAAAGATAGAGGATTAAATTGAGTTATAAATTTTATTTAGGTGGTTCAGATCACTAACCCAATCAACTCGAGATTTCGAGTTAATCTAAAAGATTTTTCTAACCTAACTCAACCCGGGTACAGTGCTATTTTTGTCTTAAAAAAGAACAATAAACTTCCTTGTCTTGTCTTCATTACAGTTTCTTTTGGGGACACAAGAGTCAAAAAGAGAATAGACTTTGGTCGGTTGTAGAGGTCATTTCTTAGGTACTTAATGTGGGTATGAAATTGCATTTTTTTCTAGCTTTATTAATTCTTAAGCAAACGAGAAAATTAAGAAAATTAAGAAAATTAAGAGAACAATGTTTGAATGTCATTGTGTGATTGTTGACAGTGAAATTTTAATGTAAAAGAAAATGATTTCGGATAATTACATATCACCAAAAATAATTGAATTCTTTCACCCATAAACTTATATAATTACACAACGTTATGATATGTAACGATTCGGCTTTCCAAAACTCTAGTTTTCAATGATTGTTAATGGTCTCCAAAACTCTAGTTCTCAATGACTCTTAATGGTCGTGACGATCATGACCCTCGTATGCTCTTGCCTTTACTTGAATAACATTTTAAGAAATATAATCTGGTTTGACCCGAAATAGAACGTTCTACGATCGATATATCTCTGAAGGAGGTAGATGTGCGAACATTATTATAGATAGGTTGCATTGCTTTATTGTAGGCCACATGGGTACGAACTAGGCCATTTTTTGGGGTATTGGTTTGATTTCCCCATCAATTAGGGAAAGCTCATAATCATTAAATGTTGAAGGTTATAAAGTATGAATAATCAAACCAAGAAAATTCACAATATTTCTAGGTGGATGGTGGGACATTTAATCCCATTTTCACCGTGTCTCAATAATCTCGATTGTCAAACAGTCATCCATATTCATTCTAGGGATAGACTAAAGGTCTCCCGACACTGAACTTCTTCTTGTTTACCTAATCCTCCCTCATCGTTCTTGCTCATACGTGTCATAGATATGTCCTCACTTAACGCATGCTCTTCTACAAGTGGTTCGAGGATATAAAGATGGAACCCTGTTTTTGCATTAAGACTGAGTAGTAGGGTATCCATGCATGCATGGAACATTTGAAGACAAATAAGAGGCATCACTTATCGTCGAGAATCGATATGTTAGATCATCGTTACGAATACGAGAATTTTAGTTCATCGTTACGAATAGTACAAAAACTTANATGTTAGATCATCGTTACGAATACGAGAATTTTAGTTCATCGTCACGAATAGTACAAAACTTCAAATTTGACTTATGTTCTAAACCCTTATTTCATTAGAGCTTGATCATTAGCTATAGCTTTGTCTACTGAGGATTTGGAGGGCGACTATTGGCAGAACAAACCCTTGAGCCCCACTCAAGCAGCTCCTTGCTCGTATCATCTTTATGAACAATCACTTCAATAAAACACAATGAATCACTCTTGTCTCCTGTCGCCTTCTTGATCGCCTCAATCAGCTCCTCCTCAGTACGCACCTAAAGAAAAAACATGAACAACATAAAATGAATCAAAATGTCTTCTTCACGACAAAAATGCTTCAAATCAGCTCAACCTTTGTCGTCCAACATTTCCCTTCACCGTTGTGGATTGCGTCTACGAGGGCCGTGTAGTTCCAATTCTTGATTACGTTGTACGGTCCGTCGTGGATCTCGACTTCAATTGTGTAACCTCCGTTATTGATTAAGAAGATTATAGTTTTTTGCTCACACCTAATCATCGTTGATATATCCTGTGCTGTTACCTGTGATCGTTTCATTTTAGTTTCTATACTTGTATAGTTTATTGGGAAGATGATGTAGTTATAAAACCTGAAAGCTTCCATCCCCGATGCATGCAATTACACGCTTACTCGGCACAGATTGAGCGTATCCCAATGTCGCGCCAACCGACCATCCGATCGAACCATATTGCATTTGAAATTCATACCTAAATAATCCACATTTTACATGGCCTCTTACACTATACAAGGTTTGAATTAGCCAATTAGGGTTAGTTTACTTACCCACAACCATTTGGGAGCTTGAGTTTCTGGCAGTTGAACCATGAGTCTCCGGTCTCGGAGATCACCGCCGTGTCGGCCGACAGCATCTTTTGAATATGTTGGAACATAATATTGACTCTAAGAGGCTCATTAGGTTTGCATTTTGGCGGCTGGCCATCAGTGACAAAGATCCGGCGGTAATTCTCGTACGCTGTTGTGTTCTTCTTCACTTTCTTTGCAAGTTCTTTAAGAAAATCCTTCATTAAAACACACCCAAATGTCGGGCCGTTAGCGATCTTGACACGGTCGGGCTCAACAATGATTGCTTTCTCCTTCTTCAAAAGAAGGGAGTAACCAACGGAGCTGTAGTCGTTGAAAATGGGGCCGGCGAAGAGATATGCGTCGGCCGATTCGACGATCTCCCCGCAGAAGGCAGTGCTGACAGCTCCCCAGTAAGTTCCGATGAAGTGAGGGTGGTGCTCCGGCACCAGGCCTTTCGCCGATGGCATTACAGCAAGTACATAGCCAGAGGCGTCGGCGAGCTCTACTAACGCGTCGGTGGCCTTCGCCACTCGGAGCTTCGGTCCACCGACCATCACTGGCTTTACTGCCTTGTTGAGGAAGGCTGCCGTGGCCTCGACCGCGGCTTCGAGCCCCATCTTGTTGCTTAACCTGGGAGATATAGAAAATGGAATGGGGTCTCTAGTGAAAGTTGGGTGAGGGATGCCGGGTAAGTTGCAGCTGATACTGATGTAGACAGGCTTGCTTTCAGCTAGGGCTGTAGAAATGGCTTTGTCAATTTGAGCATGAGCTTCTTCCATGTTGTTAATCACAGCCTATAATCATAATCATCGATAACAAATGTCATGAGTTATAAGTAAGGAATATAAAGTTAGAATTAAACAAAATGTTTAGAATTATAAAGTTAGGATCAAACAACTCAAAATCATGAGTTATAAGTAAGGAATATATCTACGTTGGTAATGAGACCTTTTAGGAAGCTCAAACCAAAGTCAGGAGAGCTTACGCCCGGGACAATATCATACCATGGTACCAGGTAGGGCGCCGTGACTCCGAACAAAGAAATTGTGAGCCTAAAAATAACTCGTTTTGAATAAAGGGTGTACTTTATTCAAAGACTAAAGTAGTCGAGTCTTGATTAAGGAGAGACTGTTCGAAGGCTCCATAGGCCTCAAGGGGAGACTTAATAGGTATACTATGTTCAAGTGGAAAATTGTTGGGAGGGAGTCCCTCGAATGTGTAGTCAAAAGTGACTCAATGATATACTTTGTACCTTTGTTCGAGGACTCCAAAGAAAGAGCCAAAGGCTCGTTTAAGGGGAGGCTATGGACAATATCATAACATCAAAATCTACCTGAAAACATGTCACGGTTTGAAAGCATCGGAGTTCTTGACTGAAATCAAACAATCCAATAGTATGATGAAGAATCCTATTAGTTCCAAAATCGTTGGTATTTGGGCCACCAACAATACAAATCACAGGAAGATTCTCACTATAAGCACCAGCAATGGCGTTCAAAACGCTTAGCCCTCCAACGGTGAATGTGACAACACAAGCACCAACACCACGGCTCCTCGCATACCCATCGGCTGCATACCCAGCATTGAGCTCATTGCAACAGCCAATGTTGGTGAGCCCTGGCTCAGCAATGAGATGGTCGAGAAGGGTCAGGTTGAAGTCACCGGGGACGGTGAATACATCGCTGACCCCTATTTGGACCAGGCGGCGTGCAAGGTGGCGGCCCAGGGTGGCATCTGGGGATACTGCGTCGTTGGTGGCAGACTTGCCGGAATCAAGATCTCCGGTGGCGGTGGCGGTGGCCATAACTGGTGTTGATATGGGGGAGAGAAGGATGGATCTATGAGAGGAAAGTGAAGGGGTTTGATATATATAAGGCCATTTTGGAGGGGAATTAGTGGCTATGGTTGCTCCCATAAGACCCTTTCTTTTTTCCATATTTATTGGGAATTGCTTTGGATCAAGTACTTTTTTGCATTTTATTATATATATTTTTTAATATAAAACATCTTAATAAATTTAACAATATTTTATAAATAAAAAAATATAATATAATGTTCCTGCACATAGACTTCTGACTTTCTTTTTCAAAATATATATATGAATGGAGAATATAATTTGTAAGATTACACGTTCGTTGGAGAAGGGAACCAATTCTTTACCCGTGTGTGAAAATGTTTTCCTAAATAGATTCATTTTAAAACCTTGAGAGAAAACTCGAAAGGAAAAGCTGAAAGAAGACAATTTCTACTAGCGATGGACTTGGGCTGTTACAAATGGGTCATATATTGAGCGGTATGTCAGCGAGGACGCTAGGCTCTCGAGAGGGTGGACTGTGAGATCTCACATTGATTGAAGAGGAGGCGCATTTCAAAGGTGTAAAAACCTCTCCCTAGTAGAGTGGATTTTTTACAAATGTGTGAAAACTTCTCCTTACTAGACGCGTTTCAAAACCTTGAGGGGAAGTCCGGAAGGGAAAACCCAAAGAGGACAATTTCCGCTAGTGGTGGGCTAGGGTTGTTACAAATGGTATCAAAGCCAGACATCAAGCGATGTGCCAACGAGGATACTAGGCCCCCAAGAGGGTGGATTGTGAGATCCCACATTGATTGGAGAGAGGAACGAAACATTCTGATAAGGGTGTGAAGTCCGATAGGAAAAACCCAAAGATGACAATATTTGCCAGCGGTGTCAGTTACATCATCTCTGTACACGACCTCGTTTAACCAACAAAGAGAAATCTCTCCTTATTCCCTCCCTCATTTACGCTAGTGGTGGGCTAGGGTTGTTACAAATAGTATAAGAGCTAGCACCAAGCGATGTGCTAACCAGACACTAGGCCCCCAAATGGATGGATTGTGAGATCTCACATTGATTGGAGAGAGGAACGAAACATTCGTATAAGGGTGTGGAAGTACGAAAGAAAAAGCCCAAAGAGAACAATATTTGTTAGCGATGGCTGTTACATAATCTTTATACACGACTTCGTTTAACTAACAAAGAGAAATCTCTCCTTATTCTCTCCCTCATTCCCCGCCCCCGTTCGATATACAAAAGTAGAAAAGAAAGCTACATGTTCATATCAAAACATGAAGAACAATGCCTTGAGATGAGGTTCTAAGCTTATGTTTATTGGTTGAAACTATACATAATAAACCATACCAACCTCCAACAGAGAAGTGTGAGGCACATTCAGTAAAGCCTCAGGCTCTCTACAATTCTGGTTCAAAAAAGCATACACAATATCAATACCCAACTTCTTTAGAATGGAGGACGATTTCTTGGCCTTGACCGAGCAATGCCCGAAAATGTACGTGACTCCCGACTCTTTCGCTCTCATTATCAGCATCGCTTCCTCGCTATGTGTCGTCTTCTCCCGATCGTCGACCGCAGTATCTGTCGCTTTATACTTGTAGGAAGACTGCTCCAATGGTTCATATTCACAAGGTGTCATTGGTTTCCAAAACTGATCTTCTGTGTCTACATATTGCATTAGAGAAAACACCAACCTGTTCTCGAAATCGTAGTTTTCTTGTAACAAATCCCTATAGCCATACCTCACGACGCACCGAAACATGTTGCATTCTTTCGGTCCCACCCTTGTGATGAGCAGTCGATGTTCTTCGTCGATATGGGGAACTTGAACGTACTTTATACAAACAAACACGAGCACTTGATGAAATGCAGGCAACGTGGTTACAAAGTGACCAAAAACAGCAGGAACACCAGAGACCAGATTAGTGTATATGAGGCCTATTCCGGGCACACGCACTATGCCAAGGCTAGGCCCGGAAGAAAGTATCCGATTCATCGACACTTTGTTCTCATCGTCGTATTCGTGTTTCTTCATTGTCCCGTAGTACCATGTATACATCGAACACATAAAGAGTATAGAAAGCACGATGGGTATCCACCCACCTTCGTGAACTTTGCTGATTGATGCCGAGATGTAAAGTAGTTCAATGGACCCGAAAAACATGAAAAACGCTATGGCGCCGATCAACCTCTGCTTCCAAACGATTAGTATCACGAGTGCCATCAAGCAAGTCGAGACGAACATAACAATGGTGACTGCCAGCCCTACAAACACATCAAAACAATCAGATTTCTATGTCATTTGATTGAATGTTTAAGCCCACAGACAATGCTAAATGCTAAGACTTGTGTACCATATGCATGGCCTAACATGTTCGTGTCTCTCAAGCCAATTGTCACAGCTAAACAAAGGCACATTAGCATCCAATTAACTTCTGGAATATAAATTTGCCCACATATCTGGTTTGAAGTGTGCATAGTTTTCACATGGGGGAAGCAATTCAGAGCACAGCACTGGTTTACGAGCGAGAACGTAGCCGAAATCACGGCCTGACTTCCTACAACAGAAGCAAAAGTGGCCACGACGAACACCGGCCAAAACACCGCTTCTACACCGACAAATAATGTGAATGCCATGGTAAGACAAGGACATATCAATATGTATAAACTCGATACTACGAACTTCCTACCGGGTATCGCTTTGTAGAAGCTTCTCTGAATATCTTCATGATGCTTAGAAAGGAATGCAGCCTCACCCAGATAAGCAAGAATCAATGAGGGATATACAAGAAATGTGAAGGCAATCTGTGGTTTAAATGAAGAGTTTACATTAAGCAAGTGACGGGTTTTGCTTATTATATTCGAACAACGCGAATAGAGTTACCTTGATCGAAAGCGTCGAGAAGTGGCCTAAATCAGCAAACATTGCCTCCACACCTATGATAATAGCCCATAAGAGACGATCGAAATCATGAAATTGTATGATTCGAGATGAACAAGTACCTGTTATCGAGAGAACGACTCCGCCTAATGAAATCCAACCTTCAACGCCCGTGCTATGAAGGAACTTCAGCATATAAACGGGAGAGAGAGCATGGTATATACGCGGATTCCACTTGATAATATTATACATTCCGATAACACTAATAGAGACGAGCCATGTCGTGATGATTGGAGCAAACATGAAAGCAACTTTGTGTGTTCCACAATGCTGAAGGGAGAACAATCCAACTAAGACGACGCACGAGATTAAAACAACATAATCTGAAAGTGAGAAACACAAATTTCGGTATGTTTTAATCGTTTCGCTATATTTGGAAACGCGACGATAGAGAGAATGAGACTTACTCTCATGGAGTCCAGTGATCTTATGTTTGACTCCCGAGACTGCTGAAAGAACTGAAAGCACCAGTAATAAGTGTTAGGATGATCTAAGTGTGAGATCCCACATCAGTTGGGGAGGAGAACGAAACACCCTTTATAAGGGTGTGGAAACCTTTCCCTAACAGACACGTTTTAAAAACCTTGAGGGTAAGCCGGAAAGGAAAAGCCCAAAAATGATAATATTTGCTAGCAGTGAGCTTGGGCTGTTACAAATGGTACTAGACACCAGGCAATGTGCCAGCAAGAAGGTTGTTCCCCGAATGGGGTTAGACATGAGGCGGTGTGCCAGTAAGGACGCTAGGCCCCGAAGGGGGTAGATTTGGTAGGGGTCCCACATCAATTAGAGAAAGAAACGAGTGCCAGCATGGACACTGAGCCCTGAAGGAGGGTCATTAGTTGGGGAGGAGAAGGAAACACCCGAAACACCCTTTACAAGGGTGTGGAAACCTTCCCCTAGCATACACATTTTAAAAACTTTGAGGGGGAAGCCCGAAAGGAAAAACTTAAAGAGGACGTTATCTGGTAGCGGTGGGCTTGGGTCGTTACACTAAGCTACAGAGTTGGTGCAATGCAGGGACCTGACCTGATATTGCAGGAGTGAGCACTCCATCACCAATAGCCATGGAGGTTCCGAAGAGCACGAACACCAAAAAACCTTTTCGAAAAGACGGGTGCAGCTGAAAAAAAGATTTTAGAGCAGCACTTGGTCTTGTCTCCAAGCTTTCCTTCATTTCATATGCAGATAACTTTTCATCAGCAGGCTCTTGATTTGGTAGAATGCATAATCTAGCATGCCTGCAGAGAAGAGAGTACAGAGCAAAGGTACCCCCTGCATCACAAGCAATGGTATGAACTAATCAACTTTGCTTTTCTTCCTATCTATCAAGCTATTAAATCGTTTACGATCACAGATTTCCAAGCTCTCGTTAGAAAATAAAACAATCATATCTCCACAATTCTAACAGCCATGCCCACCGCTAGCAGATATTGTCCTCTTTGGACTTTCCCTTTCGGACTTACCCTCAAGGTTTTTAAAACGCGTCTGCTAAAACGCGTCTGCTAGGGAAGATATTGTCCTCTTTAGGGAAGATATTGTCCTCTTTAGGCCCTCTTTAGGTTTTCCCTTTCAGGCTTACCCTTAAGGTTTTTAAAACGCATCTGCTAGGGAGAGGTTCCCACACCCTTATAAGAGGTGTTTCGTTATCCTCCCTAACCGATGTAGGATCTTTCCTTTCGGGCTTACCCTCAAGGTTTTTAAAACGCGTTTGCTAGGGAGAGGTTTCCCTACCCTTATAAGAGGTGTTTCGTTCTCCTCCCCAACCAATGTGAGATCTCACAACAATGGTGTAATATTATCATGTTCGAAGTCTTTAACAATTTGACCATCCTAACAATGTTTATGATATTGGATGAGTCGAGAAACGTTACCTTCACCGTTATCGTCGGCTGACATGACAATGAAAACATATTTGAAGAGAGCAATGAGTGTAAACGTCCAGAAGATGAAGGATAAAACCCCATAAATCTCTTCATCATTCTCATGTAAACTCAATTTCCCAGAGAATGTGGTTTTATAAACATATAGAGGCGACGTGCTGAGGTCGCCGTAAACAACTCCTAAACTTTGGTAAGCCAGCATAAGCACACTTCTGTAGGACTCATTCTTCACATTCTGATGACAAAAACATATTAACACACATTGCTAGCTACAAACATGATCAACAAACATGTTCCAACCTAAAATTTCAAGAACATAAGTTTGATCCTTCCAGAAATCAAGCGTTTATGTCGCCATTAACATATGTCTATAGCAACTCAATGGCAGGAGGGATATCACTCAGGCGATCATAACCAAGAAACAAGGTGGTTTATCATTTAGATCTGATAAAAACACTCAAAGCAATCAAGAATCTAAGAGAAAACCCATCAATCCATCAAGATTCTCAAGCATAAGAACTCATCCCAAATTTCAGTATAACAGAGATTTTCAAGGAATCGACCATATAGAATGAACTGTATATGTCTAAAAATGAATATGTATAAGCATTTTACTCAAACCCAAAAGGAAACCCAGTTCCCAAATAGACTCATAAACAACACGATCATACAAAAACAAGAACCCATATAGATTTCTTCAAGGAATCATTGGTTTGAGGTATGAAAAGGGCAGAAGAATTAAGAATACCTTTGAAGAAATGCCTTCAGTTTCAACATTTTCCTGTGATGGGTTGTTGTTCATGGCTTCAGAGGAAAAGAGAGAGGCAAAAATGGTGAGCAAGGGACAAAGCTACATGACCCAACCAAGTAAGCATAACCTTTGGCAATGGTAACCAAATAATAATAATAAAAGACTATTTTATTACCTAAAATATCAATTTGGCCTTTTTTTTTTCCTTTCTTCTTTTTGAATTTGGCTTTGTTTTGGGAAATATTTATAAAAGCTCAATTTTTTTAAAATAATTATTGGGTTCTTGGTTGTTGGTTTCTTGTTTTGTAATTATGTTGTTTTTTTTTTTTTGAAAATTTGTAGATAACAAAAACAAATAAACCCATAAATGCAAGTTTTGTTTACGGGCTTAATTTTTAAAAAAATTGAAAATTGGAACCTTCAATTCTCAAGAAAATTTTGGTATTTAAGCATTGAATTATGGATTGATTTAGATTTTGTGGTAAATGATTGAAAATAGATCGCGAAAATTGGGAATGTTGTCCATTGTCCTTACCACTAATTTCTTATGGAAGAACAGTGGAGAAATCCCTTTGAATGATTGCTGAAACAGCGAAGACGAACCGATAAGCTTTGAAATTCTCTGATTCTGATCAGAAGAAAGCGATTCGAATAAGGACAATTTGAAACGATGAGTACCCATATCAATTCAATCGAAGTCGCCATAGAAGAGGAAGAAGCAGATGTGAGTCTTTTTCTTTCATTACGCTTCCATGGCCGACGGATAAGAAAGGCAACGCCATTTCTTTCACTATCATTGTCCACCGTACAACAAGATTGACTGCAACAAGTTTTCAATCTGATTGGCAAAGCATTTAATCCAATTGGGTCACTCTCAAATCCGTAACAGATCTCTGAAATTTGTGATGCCGATGGTATACCTAACTCATAATCCTTCTCTGTCGTTACTTTCAAATCTGAGTCTGCGATGCAGTTTACTTTGGGAATTGAAGACGTGGTACGGTGGGAGAAATGGAACAATCAAAGATATGGTTGTTAGAAGGTATGACGATTTCTCATAGTTTTTTAAACTCATTCAATTCGCTGTTTCTGTTTCTGCCCATAAACTGTTTGTGAAAATGCCTGACTGAATAGAATCAAATAGTTTGGCTAAGAGAGTGTTAGAGAGCTGGATATGGCCCATAACCTGTTTGTGAAAATGCCCACTTGAGAAAAAACATCTCTCAATCGTCTAGATTAAGCCTCTGGTTCTGTTTCTGCCCATAACCTGTTTGTGAAAATGCCTGACTGAATGGAATCAAATAGTTTGGCAAAGAGAGTGTTAGAGAGCTGGATATGGTGGTTGAGATTGATAATTGAAGTAAAAACATCCCTCAATCGTCTAGATTAAGCCTCTGGTCCTTTAAACATCTTGAGCTCTTAATCCAGACCTGTAGTTCATCTCTTCTTTCATGTTTTTTCAGTTCTTCTGATTTCACTTTCTGTTTAATCTCCTGCCATTGGAATGTTCTGCAACTATCAAATCATATAAATGGCATCCAATTCTTCCTCTCCATAGATTTGCAGTTGCAAGCTGGTGGTGTTGAGAATTGAGAATTGAGAATTGGATTCGCCTCCACCTCATTGGGGGGTGGCTTGGTTTGATCTATTCCAGATTGTGTGTTGGCTTATTTCTACGTATGTAAATGGTTCTTTGAGATAAGATTGTTCATAACTTTGATTCATTCTGCTAAATAATTGAGATCTCTGAAGCCTTGTTTGGCTTGTTAAGGTCATTATCATCTGGTATGAACTTCTGAAGAACGGTGGAAGCTTGTTTGTTCTTTCATAAAAATGGAAAATGGATGTGATATATGAAGCTTCAGCAATTATGAGTGAAGCTCAAGAACAGGTATGAAGCTTCCTTCAGCAGCCATTCACTTTCTTTTATTTAGTACTCCAAATATTAAAAGATCATATCTAGATAAGGGGAAATTTTAGTCACTATATTCTTATCCTTACTGATTTATTTGCATTATTATTTTCTATATTCTTTATCTTCATATCATATTATTTGGGGCTTTGATGTGACATTTTATTATTTTCATTTCGTCCTATCATTTTAATACCCGCTCAATTATTGTGTATGGTTATAACAATTTTTTTTTTTTTTTTTCAAAGACAGCATCATAGTTTAGTCCTATTCTATTTTTGGCATGAAAAAATTATTTTGGTTGTATCATTGAAACATAATATCTAGTTGTCTCGGACGTGTAATAGCTCAAACTTATCGCTAGTAGATATTGTCCATTTTGGCCCGTTACGTATCGCCGTTAGCCTCACAGTTTTAATACGTGTCTACTAGGTAGAGGTTTTCACACCCTTTAAGGAATGTTTTGTTCCCTTCTCCAACCGATGTGGGATCATACAATTCACTTCCCTTAGGAACCTAGCATTCTTGCTGGCACAACGCATGGTGTCTGGCTATGATACCATTTGTAATAGTCTAAGTCTACCGCTAGTAAATATTGTCTGCTTTGGCCTATATATTGTTGTCAGCCTTACAACTTTAAAACACGTCTACTAGAGAGGGATTTCTATACCCTTACAAGGAATGTTTTGTTGTCTTCTTCAAGCTGTCAGATTTGGGAATGAATTTGAGTTCTTATTAAGTGAATAATGGAAAAGTATTGAAAATTTGATGCTAAGGCAGATTAAAATAAGATGAGTTTAGATAGTTTGATTATTTGTTTCGTCCCAAATTTAGGCAAGGAATTGAAAGGTGTAAATGAGAGTGCATTTATTATGGATGGGTCAATTCAAAAAGTAGTTGATGGGTAGTTCTTCCATGAATTTCACATTATTAGGGTTCATAAGCCTCACCTAATTTAATTTAATTTATTTAAATTTTATTCTTAAGTTTGGATTTTGTTTTTTTTTAATATTTTACTTATGTTTATCTATTTTTAGTTTTTAATAATCATTAATTGATTATAAATTTTAATATACTATTATTTAGTATCTTTATTTTTTTTTTCTTTTCTACCATGATTAGATGTATATTATATATCTATACATGGTTTATACATGGTTTGTGTAAAGTTGTACTTGTGCATAGTATTTCTCTATACACGGTTTGAGTAAGGTTGGTTTGAGTAAGGTTGTGCGGTTGGTTTGAGTAAGGTTGTGCTTGTGCATAGTATTTCTTTATACACGGTTTGGGTCTGAGTAAGGTTGTATAGTATTTCTCTATACACTGTTTGAATAAGGTTGCATAGTATTTCTCTATACACGGTCTGAATAAGGTTGCATAGTATTTCTCTATACACGGTCAATAATGGGCTGGAAACTTGAAGGATTGGGCTGGACTGAGGCTAAAGATCTGGTCTTGTGTCAGGTGGGTGGTTGTTGGATGCGCACTCGTGGGCTTGAGGCTGCTAGAGCTCGTGGGCTTGAGGCTGCTAGAGCTCGTGGGCTTGGTCGGCTAATGGGTTGTGGCGTTTGCTGGAGGTTGGGTCTAGAGTTTGAAGACCTGATCCAACCCGACCTGCAACTTCTTCCTTACCCAAGTATTTGCAGATATGATGTCCTCTTCGTAGACGATCTTCCACAGACAAAGACATGTTTCCACATCACATATATGCCAGAATTTTCATTTATTGAAATAAAATTAGAGAAATACAGACTAAATAAACAAAGAGAAGACAATAAACCTAACTCCAAGCCATAAAAGAGATGTTTAGTTTCAAAATGGATACATAATTACTTCAAAATAACTAATATAGGTAGGGAACAACTACAATGGGAAGTGAGCAAAAACAGAAACAGAAACACACTGCACAACAAAACACCTAAAAACCTTTAAATAAAAATTCCTAAAATTCCACAAGACGAAGACAAAGACAAGACAATCATAATTTTTTCATCATCCCCAAAGGTAAAAATCTCCGGGACTGAGCAAATCATCAAACAAAAATAAATGTGTACATGTCTGTTCCTTGCAGTATGCATCTTCAGCTCAGGCCCTGCGCTGCTGCACACAAACTCCATAGTGTATTATCACCCACCACCCCTCAATCAAACAATTCCTGAACTTTCAAGTTTCACAAACCACAAGACGACACACAACCCCACCCCACCCCGACTTTTGACGACCACAGTGACTAGAAAACTCTCATTTTTTAAGGAAGAAAGAAAAATGGAAAGGGACTCCCAACCAAAAGTTCCATGTAGACGACCTCTCCCACCCCAGAGGAAATCCAATCCAATAACTGACTATTATGCTTAAATGTACCAAGGATGGAAGAGAGGTCAACCTCATCAAAATCTCAAATGTATTCACTACCAAATCAGGCTACTCATCATTCTTCTTCTCTGCATCTGCTTTCTTTTCTGCCTCACCCTTGGGTTCATCCTCTTCCTTGGTTTTGGCAGGTGTGTCTCCAGCTTTATCTTCTTCACCTTTCTTTTCTTCAACACTCAATTTCTCAAGTAATCCAGCTGCTGCTGATGCATCTTTATTTTCATCTTTCTTCTGTTGGGACTCGGCAATTTCTTGGAATGTTTCCTTGAATGTTTTGCAGTCTGAAGCAAAGAGGATACTTGTCAGCAGGGAAAAATATTTATCTTACGATTGAACAAAAATGAAAGGATGAACATTCACAAAACAATGCTCTAGAAATCTTGTTCAATCAAGTATATACACACATAAGTGCAGGAATTGTTACATTTTTAATACCTAGACACACTCCAAAGATGCACCGAACAGTTTGGGAGGAATAAAGGAAATAACAAAAATCAAGAAATGATAAAAATGAATGCCTAAATCAGAAAAAGGGAAAAAAATTGAGTAAACGACCCTAGAAGTTGAGAAAAGAGATAAAAATTAGTTTAAAAAAAAAAATGCAATTGAGAATCTCTACAATCTCAGGCGCCAAGCAAACATGCCTGTCTCCACACTTTATAAGTAGAATGTTTAATAATATGAAATAGAGTAAGAAAATAATTATAAAACTTAAGAAACTAAAACTAAAAGAATTTATCAGCAGAAACAAATTCTTGTTGATTAATAATATAGTGATTACGAAAAACACAAATGAATGAAAGGTTACCTTAAGAGATTTAACTGAGTTAGTCTAGAAAGCACAGGTTAAACAAAAATTGATTTCCTAGTGAACATCAGACCAAGTGATGACAAAGTAGATGCATCAAAAAATTCAAAGGAGTTCTAACACACCACCCCGAAAAGAGAAACGAAAAAGAAAACAACCTTGATTATCATTTATCCAAGGCTCATACCTATTGAGGAAATGATAAATAACCTAATTCCTAGGTAAATTTGACGGACAGACATGCATTGAAGACACAACAACAAAAGATTATAACGAATGGAAAAGGATCATCCCTGCAACAGGAGAGAAAGGGTTTGGAATAATAAATCCAAGGCAATCGAATTAGATGTAAGAAAACTTGTTTTATCATGTAATGAACTTCTTTACTTGGTCTAAAACAGTTAAAGACAATAGAATTATGGACATCCAAATGAAACCAGATTTATAAGTACGTCTTATGCAAGGTAGTCGATCACATCTAAATTTTTTTTCTTTATATGCCCTAAAATAAATTTTCAGTTCATCCGCCCCTTTCCCCACTTCTCCCCTACTTTGCCACCGCCAAAATTTTCTCTATTCGCCAGTAAAACCACTCTCCTTTTCCCCCATTTTTTTAAAATAAAATCTTATTAGGGGAATCTCATTCACCACTTCTTTTTGATGCAGTAAAAAAAAGTAAGTCCTACTGACAAAATTATCCAACGAAAATGATCGAATCTTACTACAGATCATAAATCCTATGAAGCCATTTGGGTGCACAAAAGGAACGACTCTATCGGTGAATAGACTGGTGCTAGTACTTGATCTAATTTAGCAGATATTTACGGAGAAAGAAATGACCAAAATTTCTGGGCTGAAAGAACATCTATGGTCTTTTGATATTACCAACGCTATCATAGATCAAAAGGATCAAAAAAACCCATCAGCCAAGTTCACCCTACAGCCGAATTCCAGGGAAAAAGAATAACGAAGTTGTACTCACTCTCAATTGATGGGAATCTAATACAGAAAAGCTCATTTTTCAATTCGCCATCAGCAAAGTCAGCGGCATGCCACACGCATGATTTCTCATTTCCAGCGTGTTCTTGAACCGTCATTGACGAAATCACTACAAAAGCACAACAATCAAACCATAAACAAAAGAACTCAAGGGTACTCAATTGTACGCAAATAATGAGTGAATAATCAAGAACAAACCAAGATGATTAGCGCAGATCTTAAGCGTCTTAGACTGTCTCATAACAAGGCGAACCTTGCCAGTATTCTTATGTTTCAAAAACTTGACAGTACCAGCACCTCTCTCCTTCCATTGGTTTCCATCCTTATCGAATCGGTACAGTTTTGCCTTCCTAAAATAATCATGAATAATCCGCACAAAAACAAATCACACTCACGACTCAAAGCCTAGATTGAGAAAAACAAGATGCAGAGAAAAAAGTATAGAGAAAATCGTACAGATCGAGAATGGCGTCCTCATCTTCTTCACCGGTGGTGACAGCAACCTCCTCCAACTTGACGATCGGGGCAACTTGAGCTCCAGTGTCTTCATCGTCTCCAGCAGGAGCATCCTCGTCCTCTCGGCGTTCGGGATCTGTGCTCGCCATAAATGAAGGTTTGATGATGCAGAAATGGATCGGAATTTGGAGGAAAGCAATGGAAGAGCAGGAGTGGAAATTAGGGTTTTTATATTGAGGAAATAAAATGAGCGAGAATGAGAATGAAGTTTTATATTGGATGCATTTTTACTTTTTTAAATAAATAAAATATCACAAAAACGTAATTAAAAAATATAATTTCAATTATTAATTCTGTAATAATAATTTCAACTATTTACAATATAATTTCAATGTTGTTGAATTATTAGTAATAAATATTCAAATTATAAAAATAAAGTTTTATATTGGATGCATTTTTACTTTTTAAAATTTTTTTTTTCTTATATTTCTATGAAATTTTTATTTATTAGCCTTCATCTTCACATTTTACCCATCATTGTTATTTAATTAATTTCACAAAAATTAGCTTTGAGCTAACGGTAAACCGAATAAAATGAAATAAAATCTAAAATAATAGTATTTTAATCTCTTTTTTTTAATGCTTTTATGTATACAAAAATAAATATTTTAATATTAAATATTGTACAAATAATCAAATTTATGTGAGAGAAAAATAAAAAATAAAAANTTGTACAAATAATCAAATTTATGTGAGAGAAAAATAAAAAATACAAAATATATATATGTGTGTGTGTATGTATATATATATGTGTGTGTGTGTATGTATATATATATGTGTGTGTGTATATATATATATATATGTATATATGTGTGTGTATGTATATATGTATATATGTGTGTATGTATATATGCATATATATACGTGTATAGATATATCTATATATATGTGTGTGTATAATACAAAATATATATATGTGTGTGTGTGTATAGATATATATATGTGTGTGTATATATATATAAAACAAAATTCAAAGCAAATGTCTATATTACTTTAAGAGTGACCTTTGTAATGAGGATTTGATTGAGTTTGCTCTTAGGAAGTAAACACCATGTTTCCTAAAAATATGAGTATGAAGCTATGTCTCGATGCTAACCTCTTCATCAAAGATAACACATAACATATGTTTTATGACAGTTGAACTATGGTCGCACGAGAAGAACAAAACACAGACATTATTTTTTTAAGAAAGAAAAAAACTTAAATAGTAATAATGCAAATGTAAGTCAGAAGCCCAAAACTTGATATCATTAGATAATTAAGCAAGGGCATCATAACTCAACAAAACCTCTTCCATCTTTTTCTTAGGGTATTGTGTATCTTCTTCTTCTTCTAGTATCTCACACAGGGGAAACAGCCTCCTAATTACTCTTTCTCTGCAGCTTTATCTTCAGCTTTGTCTCCCGCTTTATCTTCACCTTCCTTCTTTTTGTCTTCAACCTTTAATTTTTCAAGTTGATCAGCTGCTGCAGATGCATCTTCATTCTCCTCTTTCTTGGTTTGGGACTCTGCAACTTCTTGGAATGTCTCCATGAAGGTTTTGCAGTCTGATAATACACACAACAATTCAATAAACTATCTTAATGAAGTACTAAAAGGATGAGATAAACATTCTATAAGAGCTCTATCTATGTTGGGCAAGGAACACAAGCATGGTCATGTCAAAGCACTAAGAATTGCCAAGTGCTTCATTTAGTGATGTTGTAAATCAAAGCTGACATCATGCTTGTCCCCATGCTTCACGTCAAATATGAGCCACAAACTAAGATCCAATATCCTTTGTTGTTTCATTGGATGAAGCCATGGCAGAGAAGCTGCTTAAATTAGTACAATGGACTTCATTGCTCACCATCCAAGGACAAGAACAGAGAAGAAAAGAAACGAAAGAAACCTTAATTTTTATCCAGGGTTTCCTATCTTATAGAGTTAGGATGCCTAATTCCTTGATAAATTTGAACTGATATTCATTCAAAACACAATGGAAAGCTTATGATGAACAGTAACTGAGTAATAATATAAACCAGTCATACAAATTAACGCGAGCAACCCAGTAACATTAATTTATCTTAAGTTTATCTAACAAAATTCTAACCATCTTAGCTACCATACCACTGCATGTAAGGAAGACCCCTACCATATCCGATGTACCCAGTATACACCAACAAAAAGCACTGATAATTATGACCTAGGAAATTTCTATCTGTACCATTCATCTCTTCAACCGTTCTATTACGTCTCATTACTAAAAGCCTCTAAAATAAAATTATAACTGAATCCACTTCCTCTTTTTTCTGTCTATTCCCCAATGAAGCCGCACACCTTTTCACCTACTTTTCTATCAAACTTTATTTGTAAACCCTCATTAAGTATAACTGAAATTCTATACTATTCTTCCTCTTTTCAGCCACCAACCTCTGACTCTGCCACTACCACCGCAGCTGATCAAATTTATCTGAATTATATAACTGAAGAAACTATGTAGAATAACAGAGAAGACTTATGGATAAAGAACTTCCCATCTTTTAATAGAAAAAAAAAAACAAATGTTAATGAAAATGGAAAAAAGAAGTCTTAGTTAGAGTCAATAATCAGTAATAATAAGCAGACCAGTAAAAGTTTCATGGATAAGTTACCATTATGAACGTATTAGAACAATAGTGTGGCTTTTAAGAACAAATTCATGTTCTAACCTTTAACAGAATCAAATATTAACATGTACTGCCAGGAGAACATTCATCTTAAAATCTTAAAATCTTAAAACCATATTGTAGCAGCCTAAGCCTAAGCTTAAGCCCAAGCCACCGCTAACAGATATTGTCCTTTTTGGGTTTTCCTTTCGAGCTTCCCCACAAGGTTTTTGAAATGCATCTGCTAGGGAGAGGTTTCCACACCCTTATAAAGAATGTTTCATTCTCCTCTCCAATCGACGTGGAATCTCACAATCCACCCCCCTTCAGGGCCTAGCGTCCACACTAGCACTTGTTCCCCTCTTAAATCGATATGAGATCTCACAATCCACACCCCCCACCCCCCTTGTGACCCAGGATACTCACTGGCACTCGTTCCTCTCTCCAATTGATGTGGGATCTCACACATACCGTGATAGTCCATTGTTCTATAATATCTTATGATGACAAACTGTACAAACCAAAACAGAAACAACTATACTAGTGATACTCAGACAATTTTGAGTTGAATTAAAAAACCAGACACAAGTAGACCGCCCCAACAGAGTACTTCACAGAGAGTGGAGAAAAAGACAAAAAAGTGAAATGATATAAGAATCATCTTTGATACTAATACCGCCCACTACTAAATATCAATATATATATATATCAAAAGTCAACCTACAAACAAGACTTGGAGAAAAAAAAATTTACGGAGTTGAACTCACTCTCAATATATGGGAATCTGATGCAAAACAGCTCATCTTTCAATTCACCATCCGCATAGTCAGGCGCATGCCACACACAAGACTTATCATTACCAGCGTGTTCTTGAACCGACATTGATGGAAGAACTACAATCACGACAAATCAAACGATAAAATACAAGAACTAAATCTAAATCAAGAAAGCAACAAAAAGAACAAGAACTCAAAGGAGTTTGATATACGAGGTAGAGAGTTAAGATCGAACCAAGATGGTTAGCGCAGATCTTGAGGGTCTTAGACTGCCTCATAACAAGACGAACCTTGCCAGTCTCCTTGTGTTTCAAAAACTTAACAGTACCAGCACCTCTCTCCTTCCATTGGTTTCCTTCTTTATCAAATCGGTAGAGTTTGGACTTTCTAAAGCAACAAATACGATTAAACCATAAAATCCAAAACCTAGATTGAGGAGATCAGATAAATAAGTAAATGGCAAATGGCATACAGATCAAGAATAACGTCCTCGTTTTCTTCACCAGTAGTGACGGCTACCGCTTCCAACTTGACGATTGGGGCGACTTGAGCTCCAGTGTCTTCATCCTCTGCGGCCGGAGCGTCCTCATCATCTCTGCGTTCGGTATCGGAACTCGCCATGGGAGAGGGTTTAGGGTTTGATTAAGAACGTAGAAGAACGACGAAAAAACGGATCGGAATTGGGTTGCGGGCGGAGAAACTAGGGCTTATATATGTGGGAGAAGGAAGTGGAAAAATGAGTGAAAATATGAACATCAACCCTTACTTAAAATCTTAAACATTTTTATTTCCAATTATTTTTCACACTAATTTTATTTTTATTTTTACATAATTGATAAAACCANAAAAAAAAAAAAAAAAAAAAAAAAAAAAAAAAAAAAAAAACACCGACTTTATTAAAAACTCGATCCGAGCTACATAAAATTCATGGTAAAAGTTTTTTTTTAATTTTTTTAATTTTGAATAAAAACGATTTTGCACCATCTCATCTAAACAGTGTGGAGCCCGAGTAAACAATACACGTACTAACTTTGAGGTGAACAAAGTTGAGGTCAATCTCACTCGATCAAGATAGCCTAAAAAGAGAACAATGTAGAGCCCGAGTAACCAAAACACATAGGTTGGCCATTACCAAGCCAACCAAGACTAGCTCGTCTCTTTGGACGACATCCTCGAATATATACTGAACTACCGAATTTAGCTCGTCGTTTGTACGATAGTGTTCGTCCATGCATGATCTTCCTACAACAATAACGTTTAACTCTTGATGATTCACTTTGAATAAGGCGAAAAAATTTCGTGTAAATGAGAAATATGAAAGAGATGTTCAGATACTATATATTTATATTATATTGAAATTTTAATTTTTATAAAATAGGGTAAATATTATATTATATTTTTGTTTATCAATTTATTACGATGTTTAAAAACTTTTTATATAAATTATATTAATTAGTGCTCTTAATAATAACTATTAAATTTAATAATGCATTTATCTACAAATAATTTTAATATATTAGGTATATGTCATTACTATATAATAATGACATAGACAACTGATTAATAAATAATAAAACTTTTTAAAATATAAAGACAATAAATTATTTAATAAAATTACCATAATTTTGTGCCCCCGACCAACATTAATTTTGAAACATGTGGTGCTCATAAGGTTTAGACTTTATAGCTACCTAATAAAAAAATTGTGCAATTGTAATTAAAAATATATATAATTTTAATTAATGTTCTTTTTTGGGTCCTCTTAAATTGCATTTATTAAAATTTTTAATTTTTAATTTAATTTAAGTTTAGTGATAATAAAGTGTTTTTTTTTTTTTTTTTTTTAAGAAAAGAAGTAATAAAGTGTAAATACCAAATAACACCAATTTCTTTATTAATATTTTCCAATAATAACATAATATTAATTCAATTGAATATATCAACGAGGTTATCGGTATAATTTCGTAATTATCGCTCAGCCACCGCTGCGAGTTTAATCCACCGCCACCGCCACCGCCACCGCCGCTGCCGCTGCCGCAATTATTACGTGGCCGCTCTGGAGTCTCCAGACCGCCGGGATTTGAAAGGGCGGCTCCCAATTCTTCGTCACTGGGCTTTACGAACTCCGAATATTCTGAACTTGATCCCTCCATTTCCATTTCTACCCCTCTCGAATTCCCATATTCCCAATTTACCCCTACTCCTTCTTCTTCACAGGTTACCGGCGTCGCTGTGAACCTTCTCGCCGACGACCAACCGTCCGATTCCCAGTTCGGCCATTCACTCGTACTTAATTTCCCTATTCTGCACTTGCCGGAGATCTCGCTTTCTCGGTTACCGGCGCTGGAGGTTTCGCCGGAGAAGGGGATTTCTTCATCTTCGTTATCGTCGAAATCGGCGTTGATCCAGTCGAGCACGCACCGGGGGGAATTCTCGATGGCGATTTGCGGCGAGGCTGCCACCGTCGCTAAAAATGGATGCTGCAGCAGCCGATCACAGCTCCACCGTTTTTTAGGATCTCTTACAAGACACTTCCGGAGAAAATCCCGTCCGAGTCCCGACAACCGTGTCGGAAACTCCGGCAAGTCATCGGAAAATCCGATTCGACTCAGCGTATCGGCTCCGAAATCTTCCCATGCCGGTTTTCCGGTGACCATTTCAATGACCGTACACCCAACTGACCAAACGTCCGATTCCGGCCCCTGATATTCCCCTCGAACCACTTCCGGCGCCATCCACAGCGGACTCCCTCGTGGCGCCACCGAACATCGACACGTGTCGCCGTCGCCGTCGCCGTCGCCGATTTCAATTGCAGAGCCGAAGTCGGCCAATTTAACAAAACTTGGATTCAATCCAATCAAAACATTCCGCCCTTTAACATCACAATGAACGATTCCTTTGGAATGAACATAACCCAAAGCCGAAACAATACACCGTGTCCTCGCCCGTAGAACCATCTCATCGCCGGTACCGATTGGATCATCGGCAACAGTGCCACCTGGCAAATACTCCATGTGCAAATTCCGAAGCGACGTCGTCGGCGTCTCATCGGAAACATCATCACCAAGAAACCCCACCACGTACGGCGAATTCAACGATCTAAGAATCCGAATTTCATTCTCTAAACACTCAATCTGCCGCCGGAATCCAACACTCTGTTCGACAGACTTCACCGCAAAAACCCGACCGTCCGAATTTCGAATCCCGACAGTCACAGTTCCAAAGGAGCCCTTTCCGACGACACAATTACTTCTTGTCCAGGAAAGCTTCGTCGTATCCGCCATTGATCAGTGCTGAAAAGGGAAGAAACAGAGGAAAAAACAGAGCAAAAAAGTGAAAGAAAAGGTGAATGCATTGTGAATTTGGGAATTGAACGAGTATTTATAGAGGCGCGTGGATCATTGATTATGGGGGGAATAATAATGTGCAAAAAAAAAAAAGTAATAATAATAATTTAATTTAAATTATTTATGAATTTTGGATATTTGGGAATGTGGATAATTCGAAGAAAAAACGGTTAACATGGCACGAGGCGCACTTTAATTGGGTGGATATGCACCAAGTTTTAATATTTTGTATACTCTTCAAAAGGGTTTCATTTTTTTGGATTTTATCCTTATCCATCCTTCCACCTTTCAATCCTAGCCCTTCAATATCCTTCCATCTTTCAATCTTAGCCCTTCAATTTAATTTAACGGGTTAATGTATATATCATTTATAAAAAGGCAGACATTTTTTAATTATGTTCGAAAGTTTTAAGGTATTATTAAAATTTTAAAATTAAAATTAAAAAAGAAAATTGATAATATCAAGTTATTAAAATAAGAAGATAAATACGTTTTTCAAAAAAAGAAAAAGGAAAAAGTAGATAAATAGAATCAAGGTTGAAAAGTCAACGATAAAACCAAACATTTAACGTTTTTTTCGTGGATAATAACGGAAGGGAATTTAGGGAGTAAGCATGTTTATGTGGGTAGGTGAGAGCCGTTTGATTTGATGACTAAAGTCACGTTGACTTTTACGATTCGGTGGCGTTGTCGGCGTTTTGCATGAAACTGTCGTCAAAGTGCCCACACACGATTATAGCCGCCAAAAGAAAGAAAAAAAGAAAGATAACTGATAAGCGAACGCTAGGGGTAAATACGCCAAAAAGTTGGTGACGTGGCAATAAAATAACATGCCACATCAGCTAAAGAGAGATAGAGGGAGAAGAAGAGGCTGCAAGGAATTGTGGAACGACGTGTGAAGTGGATTCCCACGATTACACGTCTGCTTTACAATTGCCGGTGGAATTCAGTTGACGTGGCCCATCATTTTCCATTACCATAAATAAAATTAAAAAAAAAAAAACATTTACTTATTATTATTTTTTTCTTCATAATTTATTATTATTATTATTATTATTATTTATAAATTTAGTTGTTTTTATATGTCGGTGAGTTCTTTGGAAATCCTTCCAAAGATTTCGTTTATATTCGCTTATAATTTTTTTTTTTTTTTTGCTTCTTTAATTTTTAATATAAATATTAAAAAATATATAATTTTATCGCAAAAATCTTAAAAATTGTTAGAATTATGATATCGAAAGTTGTTTAAATTGCCTTTTTATATCGGTATCTTAAAATACTCCGACATTTAAAGCATTTTTAGTAGTATAGACAGATTTAATACGTCTATTTTTTCTCGAACTCGAGCAACGAATCTACCTAGTCAACTCCTAAAAATATAACCCAACAAAAATCGAACACCCGCCCAACTCAACACGGTCTTTATGATTCATGTTGATTTGGTCAACTTTTTTAGACAGTCAAATTCGTTAAAACACTGAAATTAAGATACCTTAAATGTCTTTAAAATATAATATTTAAAAAATATATTATTTATGGTTTCTTTATAGTGTGTATTATTTTTTTTATTTATAGATACTTTCTATCTCAATTCTATTTGTCAGTGAAAATAAAAAAATATTATTTTATTAAACCTCCTACGAACTAATCCATTGAACCAAAATATAATTTTTAAACCTTTTATTTAAATAAGTGAGCAAATAAGGGAGGGAATCGTGTAAGTAAAAAATGGTTAACTAATTAATCTTACTTAATTAACAAACACGTGGCAGTTATTAATTCTTTTACTAAATATTATCTATACATGCAATTTTTTTCTGAAAAAATAAATAATAAATATTTATCCATTTTCGAAAAAGTTGACTAAATGGATAAATTATTTTGTCATTTATTATAAAAAAACAATATATATTTGGCCAATTAAAATTTTATTGGTGCAAAAAATATTTCCTTATTTTAATTATTTTTCTTCAATTTAATTGGTCATAAATTTTAGAATCATAGAGATTATGTCATGATTCTATTCATGAATTTCATAAAAGTTTAAAACATTATGGATTTTAGCTAATTTATGTCGGAGAATTGTTAATTATTAAAAAAAAAAAAAAAAAAAAAAAGTCAAAACTCAACTTCTTTTTACCTGTAAATCTGTTTGCAGTACACGTTTTTTGACTAGGAACTATGTCGAGCTATACTTTTACTATTAAGGTCAACGTTGTTGGAAAGTAATTCTTTAACTTTTAACAAAAAGCAAAAGATGGATTCTTTTAATCTCGAAACGACAAAATCCAAATTCATATGTATCATAAATTGAAAAATAAACCGTCATTTGACTAGTACTCATAGCATCTAAATGACAAACAGATAAATATACGGTCTTTCATTATTCAACTCAAACTTACTATAAAACGAGGGAATTACATTCTCGATGGAAATAGAATATTAAAAACTATAACCCTAAATTTATGATATATTGACTCGATTTAGTGTCATCTAAGAGATAGCAATCGATATTCATGAACGAGTACCGAAAGCATCATTTCATACATGAACCTGAATCAAAAGGTATTTTTGAACGTTTTTCAACGACCCTTTTAAGGAAAATGTCAGATAGAGTTGAAAATTAGGTCAAATCAAAAGGTATTTTTGAACATGAATCTCGATGGAAATAGTATATTTGAAACTATCAACTGGATTCAGTGTCATCTAAGAGACAACAATCGATATTCACGAACGAGTACCGAAAGCATAATTCCAGACCTGAATCTAAACCAAAAGGTTTTTTTGAACGTTTTCCAATGACCCTTTTAAGGAATAGGTCGGATAGAGTTGAAAATTAGGTCAAATCAAAAGGTACTTTTGAACCTAAATCTCGATGGAAATAGTATATTCGAAACCATAACCCTAAATTTACGATATATCAACTCAATTCAGTGTCATCTAAAGGACAGTAATCGATATTTACGAACGAACCAAAAAGCATAATTTCATACCTAAATTTGAATCAAAAGGTATTTTTGAACGTTTTCCAACGACCCCTTTAAGGAAAATGTCAAATAGAGTTAAAAATTAGGTCAAATCAAAAGGTACTTTTGACCCTGAATCTCGATGAAAACAGTATATTCGAAACAATAATCCTAAATTTACAATACATCAACTGAATTCAGTATCATTTAAGAGACAACAATCGTTATTCACAAACGAGTACCGAAAGCATAATTCCAGACCTGAATCTAAGCTAAAAGGTATTATTAAACGTTTTCCAACGACCCTTTTAAAGAAAAGGTCGAATCGAGTTGAAAATGAGGTGAATTAGAGGAAACATTGAATGAATAGAAAAGAACAAATGAATTTTTTTTTATGGAAATGGAAAAACGTTTTAGGGTTTGGAATTTAAAGAAAAAGGAAAGAAAAAGAAAAGGGTTTGCCAAATGGCCTAAATGCACTAAAAAAGATTGGATTTTTAATTAAAATTAGGGCAAAATTGTGAAGCCAAGCAATTGGGATTTTAGGATAACTCACAACAATTTTACACGCCACACAAATGGAAGGAAGATGAAGAAAGGGGAATGAATTTGTCCACGTAATTAATTAATTATTTATTTATTTATTTATTTTTGGATAAAGACGAATCCTTTTTCTTTTTCTTTTTTTTTTTCTTTTTTTCCCCTCCAAGTTTCAAATTCTTATTCATAAATGCGCAAAAAATGTGATGCTTTTTTATGATAGTGATAGCCTTCCACGTGGCATCTTTTCGTCTCGTTGTCAATCCGAGACGAAATTGTTAACTATTATCTACATAAATTTCACGTGGATCAGGTTAAGACAAGTTAACTGGTCGAGAGGTAAGACGAATCGATAACGAAATTTTGTGGTTTAATATATTCAAACTGGCTTGAATATATATAGGTGAAACTAGATGGTATCATATTTAGGGTTGTGCATCGATCGAGTTGAAACAATCTTTTAGACCAACCCGAAATTTTGAGTTAGTTGAGTTGGTGACTCGAGTAATCTAGTAGAACTTTCAACCTAACCCATCTCTCTATTTTCAAGTTTGGTTGTCAGATTGTTATTTAAAAAAAAAAAAATCAACTTATCCACCGTACATGTTACGTTAATAATTAAAATCTCGTAAAATTCAAATATCAAACATTTATAAGTCACAAGCATCATTGATGTCGGTTACAAACGTTAATATTCTTAATTTTTTTTAAGCTGGGTTGGGCTGTAACCCTGTTTTTAGGTAGTTAGGTTGACTCGACCAAAAAAATGTTAACCTATTAACCGAACCAAATTTTTCAGTTTTTCAAAAATTTAACCAAACCGAAAAAAATCTAACCTAACTGAGTAATTTAGATTGGTCGGGATATTAGGTCATATGAACACTCATAATCACAGTATTATAAAATACATAAAAGGCGGGAGAAAAGTGCGGAAGAAACAAAACTTTCTAGAATATCAAAACTCGAACCGCTTATGTTTTGGTCGAGAATATATGATGTCATAATTAATTAATTTAGTTAGGTTAAATATTATTAGTGATATGAATTTAGACAATATTCCTCAAGTTTAAAGGAATTTGAATGTTTTTAAATTTTGGATAACCAAAAAATAAATTAGAGTAAAGAAAATTTGAATAGTGGGGCCCACTTGAGAGCGTTTAATTTCATTATCAACAGCGTGGGCAATATTATTTAAATTTTAATAATAAATGGCAAAACAATTNGCAATAATTTGAAAGCGAAATTACGAAAAAAAAAAAAAAAAAAAAGTTCAGACACATTCATGTGATACTCGAGTAAACGAAGGCTACATAAATGAACCGAGACTACATCCGAATAAGAGCGATCATGAAGATAGAATAACTAAGAAAGATTTAAAAGAATTTAAAGTTATTATCTATATCAATAAGCTGACACTGTATTTTCAGTCGCTCAATCTTTATTAGGTGTCTCTTGAAAATTCTTTTAAGATGCATGTGAATAAGGACAAAACATGCTGGAATAACTCGTGTTAGTTAACCATGTTGCAGATAAATGTCACCGCTATTTGGTACAGTTTTTTAAAGTGCTTATTGGAAGGACCAGAAAATAAAATTGAACTCCCAGCATTATAATTAACGGGTTAAATCTAAGTAACCATTTAGACTCGTAACACTTTATGTTGTTCTGTATCTTTGTCGCATCAATTGACTGTCCAATATTTAAACTTTAAAAATAATATTGTAATTTAAAAAAAAATTAAAAGTATTATATATATATAATTTAGGTTTTTAATATAATTAATAATCACTATTCACTAGGCATTTTTTAATTAAAAAAAAAAGGAAAAGAAAGGAATAACATCATTACTAAAACATAGGAATGTTGAAAGATGCTTTTTTTAAATTCATAATTATATCACCCAATAATGTTACAACATCAATTGCAACCAACCCTTGTTCATAATTGTTCATGAAATTTTCAATTTAAAAAAAAAAAATCCATAATATTTATTAAACGTATAAATTATTGGATTTCGATAAAGGATACGAACCACGAGCAATTTTTATTAAAACAGTTTGTAGTAATCATAAGCTATATCATCCATCGTTATCTCTCAAATGAAACAATTCAAACACGTCTAAAGTCATAGCTTTTAAGAAAAATTTCATTCTGTTGTCTAAAAAAAAAATCTTTTCCCTTTTTCCTTCTCTTGAATATAATATCGAGATTTTGACTGTGATAATATAATGAGTACGATGAAAAATCTTTTGGGTATTTTATAAATTCAATCTCCGACTCTTCTACTTTAAAAAATGAGCGAGATTAACTTGTTTAGTTCTCACTTTACGTCATTTTCCAAGCTCATTGCTAGTAAATATTATTCATTTTGGTCTGTTATGTATCGCTGTGAGTTTCACGATTTTAAAATGTGTCTAGTAAGAAGAGTTTTTCACACCCTTACGAAGATGTTCAGGGAAAAGCTTTCAAAACAAATAATGGTGGCATAAAGTAAAAGAATATTGTAATTATTAATAAATTTGAAAAAAAAAAAAAAAAAAACAGGAAAAGGTTGGATGTCGGATAAGGCGGGCTGATGTCGTGTAATATAGAGACAAGAGATTTAAGAGACAGCCGACAAGTCGAGGTGCATGACAAACACGCGCTCTCTCAAATAGAGTTGTTTCTTGGAGTTTTGTCTTGAAACACATCAACAACCACCTAGGGTTTTGCTTTTATTTTTCTTTTCCTAATGGAAATGTGACATGTTTGAAATATTTTATGTGAAGAATCTCTTGTTATAAGGAATCAAATTAGCTAATTAAAGATACGTCACGTATTTTATATACCTAACACGATTCGTAATATCTTCGGTTCTATTTTTATGTATTTTTTTCAATTCATTATGGTCTCGATCCATTTGTACAGCTAGATCTCGTACCTGTCTAAATTTAGTATTACATGACTGTACCTGTTTTNGTTTTTTTTTTTTTTTTTTGGACATGATAACGAGAGTTATAAGCACGTTCAATATGATGAATGCTTAGTTAAATTATTGTATTGTATTGTATTCACATTTCAATTGGACGTGCACGTACTAAAAAAACTCTAATCCTTAAAACCCGTCTTTTCTCTTTCTTTGACATACCGAAAGAGAACGTTTCATATAAGAAAAAGAAATCTCAAATTAGTACACTAAATAACGTTCGAAAAGATAGCTTAATCAAACTATATGAACTAAAATAAAACATAGATCTGAACCTTCGTATCGACTTTCTCTTAAAGTCTCAACTACGTCTGCGCTGTCACAAGAATATAACGATCGAATAGCTATCACTCGCTCAGCTACTTCGTGTATTATGAAAGTCGTATTGCCGGAAAGAAGGGGGCATGTTGCAAGAGCGGAGGTGTGCTCAAAGGGCAGTGGCAGTTGTTTGGTTCTACGTCGCTATACACTTAATTACAAAGACAGAGAAAATCTTCTTTCTGTATACGACAAAAATCAAAGAGGTAAGTGCAGTGCACTTATTATGCTGATTCTGTCTTGTGTCTTTAACTTATCATAATCAAGTTTGCACGGATATAAATCTACGTCAATCCCAACTATATCAAAGCTTTTACCTAAATAACTTTAATCAGTATCGACTCACGTTTTTCTTTTGCTAGGCCCATAGCTAAAAAACCAGTTGTGGGTGGCTCAACAGTTTTCAGAATGCCGTTGTCATGATGTTGATTTGATTTATGCGACTACAGCATCCGTGTAGCTCCGAGTACGTGCATTGGAGCTCTTTGCTCGACGTCCCGGGTCGCTTGTAGACCGCCGTTCGTATCAAAATCTCATGCAAAATTCATAATTAAATTGAAGAGAGAGAGAGGAGCGTGGGAGAGAGGAAGAAGGTGTGGTAGGCAACAAAGGAGACCAAACAAGAAATGTTAGGTCAAATCCATGTCTTAAAATTAGCATCTTAACATCATGCAATAATATTCCATATGCTGCAAATTCAATTCAAGTTGAGCTATGAGCTATGAGCTCTGGTTTTGGCCGACAATACAACTTTTAACCTAGGACCCATGTTGTTTTGTTCATGTTTGGTTTTATTTGCATTGACCTAATAATTAATCTCCATCTCGTCTATATTTTCTCTTAATTATTCGTCTAAAAAGCTACCACATGATCGGTATTCACATTAAAGTATTTGTTAAAAAATGGACAAATTTGTTAAAAGTTCTATTAACGTTGTTATGATGTAGCTTTCCGTCGTTTAATTTGGTCAATTCTGCTTTTAAACGTTAAGAAGGTATGATTCATTTTTTCTTTTATTACATTTAGTGTAATTTCGTACGTCTGAATGCTTTTTGCACTCTTTCGATCACCGTGTGTTCTTTGTTTAACCCACCTGTGATTTCCATATTTCAGATTTTCGATTATCGAGCGATTCAATCCATTTTTTATTTTTTCTTTATTTGTAACTTCATATTGATAATTTGAAACGATTTAATTCGTTCTTGAGAGTTGTAGATGTTTGTTCCAACATTCTAGATGTAATTTTCTTATAATTTTTAGGCAATTACAAATAATAATGAACGCATTCAAACTTTAAGGTTTGTTCAATTTATCGAAACTTGAGACGTCTCAAAACTCTGATTTCTGTCTCGATTCTTAGCCAAGTTTTTACACGGAATATGTGAGGTTTCGCACCTAAGGCAACATTTCGAAATCTCAAATTTTAACCCTCATGAACACTCTCGGATCTAGGAAAAAACCAAATTTCAAAAAATCCATAGAACTTACCTTCGTTCTTCCTCGGTTCTTGGTGAAGTCGAACCGTCCGAATATCCTAACCTCTTCTCCTTAATCCTGTGAGCATTTCTTATGGACAAACCTTCATCAAAATTACCATTTTGCTCCTTCGTTGACTTTGACCCAACTTTTTCTAATTTTTTTAGCATTTTTTGTTTTATTTCTCTAGGTCTTTGGAGGTATCCCGAACATTTTTCAATTCTATACCTCCGAGAAGTTCAACCTCTAAGGCACTAAATAAAATATCGGAAGTACTAAAGGAAAGTTAGGAAATTTGACTAACCTATCGAGCTCGGACATTACACTAGCCCAAACCAGTTCATGCAACCTAGCCTAATACCATACTCATGCTTATTCACTAGGTTCGGTTTGTTCACCAATCCAGTTCGACCTTTTCGGATCAATTTTCTCGGGCCTATGGTCAAGTCAAGTCAATAGGTCAAGGTCAAAGTTTCATGACTCTCCTCAAGTCCCTACCTATACTTCCCATTTAGAGTAGGGTTGATATGTTTGAAGTGATACCACTTTTATATAGAAGTGGTGCGTACCCAATAAGGCCCGAAAATTATTAAAATGGTTTGAACCCTAACGGGTCCTATGCGAATGAAACATACATAAAAGGGCGGGCTAGGCTCGATTCTAAGACTATGGTTTTAAGTCCGACTAGGAAGAAATTCCATTAATGCAAGGTTCATTAACGCATAGTTGGAAGATCGNAAAATTATTAAAATGGTTTGAACCCTAACGGGTCCTATGCGAAAGGGCGGGCTAGGCTCGACTCCAAGACTATGGTTTTAAGTCCGACTAGGAAGAAATTCCATTAATGCAAGGTTCATTAACGCATAGTTGGAAGATCCGAAGATCAAAATATAATATATGATACAACTAAGTGAAGGGAAGAAGAGGAACTCCTAAAGCTTTTTCGACCGACAACCCGATGTACAAACACGAACATAGTAAAATAAGAATCTTAGCTGCTACCCGTAACGAGAATGGACACGAACAATAATGAAAAATGAGAACAAGATTCGTTCGAGATCGAGATCACTTGAACCTCTATAGTTTATTAAATAGAAAAGAATTTGATGAATTACACTAAGAAAATTAGATTGGATTATGGGTTAGTCTAAACACCTCCTAAATCAAATGAAGTTAGGCAATTGAATAAGAACTACACTAATATCATCCACTGAGCCTCTTGAAAGTGATAGCTCCACGAGCTTTTTACAGGCCTCCAATGGCGTTGCCTTCTCAATCCCCACACATGATGGGCGCACGATGTCCACTGCTTCTTGATTGCTCACCTGAAAATGAACCAAACCCAATTCAATACAATGAAGAATTTGCAATCAAACAGGCTCCACACCACTTTCGATCGATCGACCGACGCTTACCGTTTCCCATAACCCGTCGGAGGCCAAGATCAAGAACTCGTGTCGAGCTTCGATCCGTATCGACGTTGTCTCTGGCTCGGCTATCACCCATTGTTTCAAGTGAGCATCTCCAATTCCTCTTGTTACAGCTAGAGATCCTTGGACTCTCCAAACGCCATTGCAGAGATCAACGTATCCACCCTGAAGAACACAATGAACAAACAGATTCAATTTTCATATTCATATTTGATTAAGGAATGAATCATTATGATCATGATGTTTTTCCTGTTCTTACCCTTGACTCGATTCGCTGCCTTTCGTCTTCTCGAGACGGGCGGTGGTCGGAGGTGATGGCTTCTGCGATGCCCTCGCTGCTAAGAACGGCACGGCAGTCACCGGCGTTGGAGATTATAAGGTTGCCTTTCTTGATCAGGGCTGTTACACAACATGACCCACCGCGTTGATCTTCCTTGAGGAAATCAGAATCTGTGGTGAGGTAGCCATGTTTAATGGCTTGTTCATAGTCAGTCATTCTTTCAAGTTCGTTCATTATGTTCTTCTTTAAGTTATTTGCTGCAAATTCTGCCGCCTTTGAACCGCCATGTCCATCAAATACACCAAAAAATGCCTGTGGAAATCAAGAACAATTACAGAAAATTAAGTCCAATTTGCTCATTTGTTAACGTTCCTTCTAATTTCTGATGCAAAAACTCAAACCCAGAAGCTAAAATTGAGATTTTTGATGCAAAAACTCAACCCCAGAAGCTAAAATTGAAATTTTTTATGAAAAAACTCAAACCCAGAAGCTAAAATTGAAATTTTTGATGCAAAATCTCAAACCCAGAAGCTAAAATTGAAATTTTTTATGAAAAAACTCAAACCCCAGAAGCTAAAATTGAAAATTTTGATGAAAAAACTCAACCCCAGAAGCTAAAATCGAAATTTCTTAAACAATTTACCTCTTTAGAATCACCACAAAGATCAACAGCGGCTGAATACCGATCTTCCATGGAGATTCTCCGCCTCCCTCTCTTGCAATAAACAGAATACCCATCTCTCTCGGCCTCCATCACGTCCCTGAACGACGACGACGGCGACGCCAGAGCTCCAAAGCTCAACGGCGTCAACGGAATATCCAACCTCGCTGGTCTCTTCCTCTTCGTGATCGAGTTGGACGACGTTGGAGACGAAGAAGAAGAAGTGGAAGCCATAGGCGCCACGGCGGAAAGCCCAGAAGGGGGCTTTGGAAACCTAATCCAAAAAGGGGAAGAAGGGGAAGACGGCGAAGACGAGCAAGACGACGAAGGCTGAGACGACTTCAAATGAGCCAACGTCAGTGTTAGAGCTTCCGGCGCCGGAGAAATAATCGCCGCCTTGTTGCAGAACATCGAGGACGAAGGGGAAAACCCCGGCGAATTCGAAACGGCGACGGAGACGGACATATTCCGATCTTCTAGAGAAAACCCAGATTCAAAAACACGAAAAATCGAAGACCCAGATGTGAATTTTGTTTCTGTTCTTGAAATTGAGATGAAATTTGAAGGATTTGGATATGGAAAAAATGGGAAGAAAAAAACAGGGGAATATAAAGGGGGAACGGCTCGCGCGTGTCGTGTTTTTTTGATTCCGTGTTAATAGCGGGGTAGGCCAGTTGGATTTGGATTTATTCTTAACGTATTTTGACTAATATTCGTTTTCATTTTATGTGAAATACCTAATTTGCCCTTTCTTTGCAACTCGAGTCCATACATACTCGTTCGAGAAATCTTCTAGACCAACTAAAAAACTTTGAACGGGTTGAGTTGGTCGGATTATTTTATTTATCTACAATACATGTAACATTAAAAAAATAAAATCTTGTAGAGCTCGAGTATCAAACATTCACAAGTCATAACACATCACTAACATCGATCACAAACATCAAATATTTTTAGTTGTTATATATTTTAAAATTTATATATAAAAAAATTATTCTCTTATTTTTCTTAATTATGAACAANATATTTTAAAATTTATATATAAAAAAATTATTCTCTTATTTTTTTTAATTATGAACATAATTGAAGTCAAGGAGTCAAGATTTAGGGGTAAAAAAGGAATTAGACTTAGAAAGGGGAGGGGTAAAAAGGTAATTTAAGAAAAAAGGAAGTCAAAAGTTATAAACAGAGAGTTATTTTTCAAAAGTGGAATTTAATGATTCTTTTGACTGAAATAAAGAAAATAGGAAGTGTGAGTGAACGCAGCAAATGACAGCTGTCCCTTCGTGGGTCCCGCAGATTAAGGACAGTTCTGCGAAGTTACCGTTATAAGGACTCAATGAGGAAGGGGTATTTCTGTAATTTCAAGTGTGTTTTTTTTTTCCTTCTTGAGGCGACCGTTGAACATGACGTCATGAATCTCAACGTCTCTATCACATGCAACGCAGCGTTTAATGCTTATCTTCTTCTCTCCGTGTTGAGATAAAGGAAATTGAGACCATATTTGCAATACAGCTAATGTTTGGTTCGTAAATACAGCTAATGTCTTGTTCCTAAAAGTTAAGATTTGTCAGAGATTTTCGAATCTATGTCTAATAAATCTCTAAACGTTTAATTTACTTTAATTTATAAATCCGTAAATATTTCAGCTCGAGGGTGTTTGACAGGGACACAGCAACGAAACATGCACGATGGGTAGAGTCAAGTGTCTTTGAGTGTGCAACATGAGCCTCGTTGAGTACAGAATGTTGCAACGTTGACTCCTAACTTGGGTTGGCTTGAGAACGGTGGGGTCTAGGTGCTTTCGGGCGTGCAACATGAACCTTGTTGAGTATGGGACGTTGTGGCGTTGCTTCCCAGCCTTGGGCAAGTCGTATGGTAGAGAACTTAAGGACGTATTGAAAAGGATAAGTAAAGTACAACGAACGTAAAACTATTTTGCAATGGTGCCCCTACATTACGAATAATCTATATTGCTCCACGAATTACATCAAAGGAGAGGGAAGAGAATAAATTTGAGTATGATTGAAGAATAATAAGATTGATGATCTAAAAGAACAAAGCAGTGTAAAATAATTGGTTCCAAGTATCAGGTAACCCAGGAAGGCACCAATGGCTACAATCAGCTGATCTACCAGGGTTAGCCCTTTGCTCAGGGCTCAAATCACCACTGTAAATGGAAGGGTGCCCATCTTTTCTTAGCTCAGATAGCATTGTTATGTCCAACAAGTACACTGGATTCCTCATGTCATTTAGCACTTCATCCACAACCCTCATTTGAATTGGGTACCCACCCGGGTACGTCATCCCCCCCATCGGTGTCGTTTCGCCATAGCAATTCTTTGTTGTTGTCATTGTCGACGTTGTCCCGGTGTTCCATTCGGATGGACTGTTCGAATAATCACAACCATGAACAAGTTTAGTTGCATATAACATTTTAACCGTTCATTCAAACCAATGCTATGAACAAATAGAAAAGTATCAGTCTAAGTGGTATTGCAAAGAGGGAAAGGGAATTGACTATGTCAAAAGAAGAAAGAATCTTGATATCATTAGTTAGGCATTAATGACAACAATGAATGGAACGATCCAAGCCCACAACCAGCCGATGTTGTCGTATTTGGAGAGGTTTTTACACCCTTATAAAGACTGCTTTGTTCTCCTCCCTACTGATGTGGGATCTCATAATCCACCCTCTTTGGGGCCAGCGTCCTCGCAGACACTCGTTCCATTCTCCAATCGATATGGGACCCCCCAAATCTACCCCCTTCGAGACCCAGTGTCCTTGTTGGGACACCGCCTCGTGTCCACCCCTTTTCGGGACTCAGCCTTCTCATTGACACATCACCCAGTATCTGACCCTCGTAGTCTACTACATATATTATTCTATTACACCAGTTATTACAGTGCCAATACATCCTGCCAGAGGACCATGGAAGTTGGTTGGGCCTACATCACAGGCCGATCTACGGGATCTAAAAACCTAGCGCTTTGATACCATTTGATTAAATAAAATAAGAGCTAAACCTAAGATGACTTATGTTACAAATTCAGGGAATAAGACATAATGTTGGAAAGATGCTTTAATTTCATATCATTTTCAATTCAGGAAATTAAGACAACCAAACAGGTGGGACCAGGAAGCTTCAAAGAAGCATCCTTATTTACAATTTATATTTCCCTTTTAAATGTCTTGAAAATATCTTACAATAAATATATATATTCGTTTATATATATAATTCTCAAAATTGGTCTGTCCCACCGACACCTTTGGATTATGTTAAAGTTGTGAAAGATATTTTCCTCCTTGGGGTAAAATCGTCTTTTCTTTTTTTCTTTAATTTCATTTTCGTCCTTCCGCTTTTAAAACGTCTATTTAATTAGACATTTTAAAAGTTCGTGGACCAAGATGGAATAAAATTAAAAATTCAATGACCAAAATAGACACTTCGAAAGTTGAGGGGTTAAAATTGGATAAACTTGAAAGTTCAGAGACTAAAATATAATTATATTTTTAATTCAGAACGTCAAACTATATATCACTTAGTTGGTTGAATTATGCTTTAAGTTATAATTTCTATGATTTATTTATTATTATTATTAGACACTTTTTAAAATTCAAGAACCAAATAGATAGAAATGTAAAAAAGTTTAGAGGCTAAACTTGTAATTTTTTCGACTAGTAAAACTAAAAGGGCTAAAATGGTAATTATCTACCGTGAGATCTAAAGGGATAACCAGAAGAACCAAATAGATACAAATGTAAAAGTTTAGAGACTAAATTTGTAATTTATTCAATTTGTAAAACTAAAAGGGCTAAAATGGTAATTATCTATGGTGAGATATGAAGGGATAACCAAAGTTTAATGCCTGAACTCGTAATTTATTCAACTGGTAAAACTAACAGGGCTAAAATGGTAATTATCAACCGTGAGATTTGAAGGGGTAACCAAAGTTTAGGGACTGAACTTGTAGTTTATTCGACTCATAAAACTAAAGGGCTAAAATGGTAATTATCTACAGTGAGGTCTAAAGGGATAACCAAGATTTAGAGACTAAACTTGTAATTTACTCGACTCATAAAACTAAAAGGGCTAAAATGGTAATCATCTACGGTGAGATTTGAAGAGATAACCAAAGTTTAGGGACTGAACTTATAATTTATTCGACTCGTAAAATTAAAAGGGCTAAAATGGTAATTATCAACGGTGAGATCTGAAGGAATAACTAAAGTTTAGAGACTGAACTTGTAATTTACTCGACTAGTAAAACTAATAGGGCTAAAATGGTAATTATCAACGATGAAGTCTGAAGGGATAACTAAAGTTTAGAGATTGAACTCGTAATTTATTTGACTCGTAAAACTAAAAGGGCTAAAATGGTAATTATCTACTGTGAGATCTAAACGGATAACCGAGAAGAGGCTAAGCGAGCATGGGAACAAATTTTTTGTAGGTCTCCAAGCCAACATTCAATAATGGAGGAAAACAATAAAGACAGAGAGAAAAAAAGAGACTTACTTGTAATGAGTGGGAGAGATAGCTTGGAAGAAGACCCTTGTTGTAGTAACATCAATGTTCTTATCAACCCAATCAGCCCATGTTCTTAGACCCTTCTCCATTGCAGCCAACCGATCCATGTCTTGGTAATATGATCCTCCAGATTCCATATAATCCCACCTGAAACAAACACAATCAACACCGTTCATCACATCAAGATCAGATCATATCATATCAATCAAGGTTTCAAGTTCAATATCAAACCCTTGCAGAGAGCCTGTGTGGCTCCACCAATGGCCAGTGTTGAAGGATATCACATCAGCTCCTTTCCAAGCATTGCCATTCATTGATATCTCCTCTAGCTTCAGGATTCTCTTCCCATTTTCTATTTCTATGTCCACCAGATAAGTCGCTTTGTAATAGTTCAAATTTAACCCATATTCCTGGAAAAGTGGCTTCAATCTATCAACCAAGCTCAACCGAGCTGAAATGATATCAATTATCGTCTTAAAGGTTGATAGTTTATGGTTCATTTTCAAAAACAGCAACGGATTTGGAGTTCTAATACTAAAATGTCAATACCAAACAGATATTAAGACTTGGTATCACTACAGCAAGAGATTTCATCCAAATCGAGCGGAAATGATATCAATTATCGTCTTAAAGTTGATAGTTCATAGTTCATTCCCAAAAAGAGAAAGAGATTTGGAGTTCTAATCCTAAAATGTCAAAACCCAACAGAGATTAAGGCTTGGTATCACTAAAGCAAGAGATTTCATCCAAATCGAGCGGAAATGATATCAATTATGTCTTAAAGTTGATAGTTTATGGTTCATTCCAAAAAAGAGAGAGATTTGGAGTTCTAATCCTAAAATTTCAAAACCCAACAGAGATTAACGCTTGGTATCACTAGAGCAAGAGATTCCATCCAAACCGAGTGGAAATGATATCAATTATCGTCTTAAAGGTCGATAGTTTATGGTTCATTCCCAAAAACAGCACGGAATTTGGAGTTCTAATCCTAAAATGTCAATACCCAACAGAGATTAAGATTCGGTATCACTAGAGAAAGAGATTCCATCCAAATTGAGCAGAAATGATATCAATAATGTCTTAAAGTTGATAGTTTATTGTTCATTCCCAAAAACAGCCAGAGATTCAGAGTTCTAATCCTATAATATCAAAACCCAACAGAGATTAAGACTTGATATCACTAAGATCTATGAGTTTAGCTGTTTTTTGTGGTTATTTGAGCAATGTTTAAATGAAATCTTAAGGTTAAGAATGTTTACTCACCAGGAATGTGAAGGTTGAAAGTGGTTCTCCTCTAACCATTTGAGTGGGCGTTTGTGGAGCAGATGCTAATATCAAGCAAATCAATGACTCCCATTGGTTTCTCCCCAATGAATCACCAACAAACATCACAGTTCTTCCTCTCATTCTCGTCAAAAACTCAGCCCCATCGAACCTTTAATCAAAACGCTACAGCAGGATCCATCAAAATGTGAATGACAAACAAAAAAACAACAAACAAAACCAAACTGGGTTTTCGATTTCAGACCTTGGGAGCTCGCAATCGAGCGGCTGCCATCGGTACTTGAGGTAGTTTGAATCGGGTCGGCCGTAAGCTTGGCAGTTGAACTCGGCATCAATGAAGGGACAGTTTGAAAATTGGTAAAGTGGGTACGAGTCATCTCGGACCCAAGTGCCGGAGAACAGAGCACAGCTAGTCTGGTTGGCTTGGAGCACCGGCCGCCGATTGTGGTGGTCATTGTTGCGGTAGTGGTGCTTCAAACTGAGTATCAAAGCTGAAGAAGCTAACTGGGAATGAAGCAAAAAGAGGCATAATGATGCTAAACAAGGCCAAAACCCCATTAGAGATGCTTGAGAAACGAGCAGAGAAGGGTTTTGTTGGCAAATCTTGTAAAAGGAAGAGGGAAATCGCAAATGGGGAAATGGGTGGGATTGTATTAGGCCATTGAAGACAGAGACAAAGGGTTAATGGGAGCCAGTTGGGTAATGGCGCAGAGGGCGATGGGGGCCAAAAAGGCTTTGGGATTTCAATGGGCAAGCTTGTTGTTACGCTGTGGAATTGGGGATTGCTTGCGTGGGGTTTGATTCAAATTGGCTTTTGGTTAAAAGGGAAGGAAACAAGCAATTGAAAGGCACATGTTCTTTTCTTTGCTTTGCTAAACACCCTCCTAAGTGTCGTGTTCAAGTTCTCTAACATTTTGATTCTTAACGTTTTAATTCCGTGTCTAATAGGTCGACTAATGTATTTAAAATCGTGAAAAAAATTAAATGATAAGATCTGTATTTGCTATCTAATACATATCCACCCATCACGCGACCTATTATAGTTTCGCTGTATGCTCATTTTGAGACGGTAATCCACAAATTAAATGGTTTCGCTGTATGGTTTCGAATGATCTATCCATGACCATAATGAAATTTGGGTGAAACTAAGTGGAGGTTCGAACCTACCGATGTTGAATAATCAGTGGATGAGTTTGTGGTTAGGGGAAAAATACCACTCGAACCCAGAGCTAGCTGGTTTTCCCCGAAATGGGTTGAGGCGCAACAGTTGACTGGACATCTAGGAGTAAAGCACTGTTTCGGTGTGGGCCGCGAGAGCGGTACCAAATTGAAGCAAACTCTAAATACTGGATATGACCTCAAAATAACAGAAGTCAAGGTCATCTAGTGAGACGATGGGGGATAAGCTTCATCGTCGAGAGGGAATCAGCCCGAATCACCAACTAAGGCCCCTAAATGACCGCTCAATGATAAATGAGGTAGGAGTGGAGAGGTGACTCGACAAAATAGAATAATATAGTCAAAAATAAAATTTAAATCTACCGTAGAGAATAATTTCTCCTTTTATACCTTTTTTTTTTCTCTTCCAACTTTTTAGAACACTAACTTTTTATAATTTTTTTTTTTTTAATAAAAGAAGTAATAGTAGAAAGTTTTTTTCTTTGTAGAAAAGTTAAATAAAGAATCAGGTTCGTTTAGATTTTAAAATTTTAATTAAAGAAAAATGGTTAATATTCATTATTAGTCGTTAAATTATTACTTATTACATTGGCAAAAATGTAAGAAATTAATGGTTAAAACCTAATTTGGTCATTTTATGTAGTTTAATTTGTTAATAATTTAACATTTATTATTATTATTATTATTATTATTTAATATATATTATTAAAGTTATGTTCATTATTTTATGTTTTTTTAAATTATTTTAATTAATAAAACATCGATTACTATATTTAATGTCAATCATTCAATATATATTTTTTTTCTTTAAATACATTATGAGTTATTTTGTAACAGCCCACGCTCAACCGTGAGTAGATATGGTTATTTCTGGGCTTTCCCTTAGAGGTTTTAAAACGCGTCCATTGGAGAGAGGTTTTCACACTTTTATTCCCATTTCAAATTAATGTGGGATCTCTAGCGTACTAGCTAGCACACCACTTGGTGTCTGGCTCTGAACTTTAAAGAATACGTTTTAAAATATTGAAAGAAAGCCTAGAAGAAAAAACCCAGAAAGGATAATAGCGGCTAGCGGTGAGCTTAAGTTGTTACACCTATCGTGGGAGATATTCAGGAGCTAGAGGGACGTTAGCAATGGCCCTACATGTAGGAGTCTCAAAGATCTTACCCCGACCGATCGTTACCGTTAGTCCTTAATCCCGATCCGCTCGATGGNAAAAAAAAAAAAAAAAAAAAAAAAAAAAAAAAAAAAAGTGAGCCGTTTTGGAGGAAGAAAACAAGTGGGTTTGGGTCCAGCCCATCGCTCATCCTCTAAGGCCCATATCCCTTTCAGCCCAACAATTTTGCCCTAAATGGTATTTGTTCTTCTTCTTTCCCGGACCTTCCCGGACCTTCCCGCCCATTCCATCTCACACCAACCAGCAGTTCCGTTTGCGCCCTTCTCTTTCGGTAATATACCTCTGCGTCACTGTCGCGGCCGTTTTTCTTCTGCTTCCGCTGCCGCAGCCTCCATCGTAGCGGATTTGAGTTGTTGTTCTACTCTCTTGTCGGTTCTGGTACTATCTCGATCGATCTCCATCTTTCTTTCTTCATTGAATTGTACATTTCTTTCGCCTCTACTGAATTATTCAGCATCTCCTTCCTCTTGATTTATCCGACAATCAGTTGAAGAATCTCTCTTATTATCCAGTTCTCATTTAATCGCTAGCTTGTCGGGGTTATTTTGATTGACCAGACAACCTCAATCATAATTATAATTATCCATTTGTAGATTGTNGACAATCTTTAGTCCCCTTCAAACCTTCCACTTTTTAAACTATATCTATGTTTACCCGAATAATTTCTAAATCCTTTAAAACCAAGCACGGGAAATAAGAGTCATCTATATGCTTTGTACTTCATGTGCTTGGTTTTAAAGGATTTAGAAATTATTCGGGTTAACATAGATATTGTTTAAAAAGTGGAAGGTTTGAAGGGGACTAAAGATTGTCCCTTTTAGCCACTGTTATATATAATATGGATATGGATTGAGAGGTGTTGAGTCGAAACTTTAAGCTAATCACATAATTGTAGTAGGTCCTCCCTATCTCTCTCTTGCTACAAAACTATGGGTGGCATTGAAGGAGAAGAATAAATGGGGAGGGGATGTGGAATGGTGCTTGGGTTGAGTTGATTTTTTGGTGTTTCAAATTTGAAATTTAGTATTTGATTCTATGTTTATAGGGTTAAGGGTCGGGGGTAGACAAAGAAAGAAGGAGAGGGAGAAGAATGAATGGAAAGATGAGAGAGTTAGTAACTTTTGTTCCTAGGTTATCTAAAATAATATACAAGCACTAAGAGATAGAATAATGTCTAACCTAAGCATCTAACTTGCTGAGTTATCGCTGATCTGAGTACAACTCAATTGGTTAAGACATATACTTTTGATCAAGGGGTTAGTGGTTCGAACCCCTCAACACCCTTGAATGTTGTTTGAATCCCTCCACCTGAGTTACCTTTCCTTATTCCTAATAGAACGATGTTGTTCGGGATCATTAATTTTTTTCCCAAGATTCAAGGGTTAGAATTTCACTTTTAAACTTGGAAAAATTGAATAACTTCTCAAATCTCTGGCTTTTATTTTTTTATGAATCAAACGGTGGAGGAATCTTTCAGCCAGAGTTAATTTTGTTAGATTCACACATTTAGACAATTAGCTAGTAGTTGAAGGCATGACCACCTTCTCCTGGTAGTTCCTATTTTAGCTCTCATTTGTTGTTCTTAATGTTTATTTAAAAGGCATTTGTTTGTCATTGCTATTATTCGTGCTTTAACATTGCAATATCAGCACCTGTTTTGGATCTTCGGCCTCCACTTTTCTCTTTGTATTTGTTGTTTTGGAACAAAGGTATTAGAGATTGCCACAATTTGTTTCAATCCAGCAAGATAGAGTCCTTGTCCTAGGATGTGACATATTTGAGGACGAGATCCTTGAACCTGTGAGTGGGTATTATCAAAACTCTATTTTGGTATAAGTGTGGTGAGCTTCTTGTGGAAAAATGTATGAACTTTGTAAATTTGAGCACTTTCCTTTAGATGGGTGGTGGAGTATGAGATCCCACGTTGGTTGGGGAGGAGAACGAAACATTCTTTAAAAGGGTGTGGAAACCTCTTCCTAGTACACGTGTTTTAAAACCTTGTGGGAGAGTCTGGAAGGGAAAACCCATAGAGGACAATATTTGCTAGTGGTGGGTATGGGCGGTTACAAATGGTATCAGAGCCAGACATCGGGTGATGTGCCAGCGAGAAGGTTGAGCTCCGAAGAGGGGTGGACACGAGGCAGTGTGCGAGCAAAGACGTTGGGTCTCGAAGGGGGGTGGACTCGAGGCCGTGTGCGAGCAAAGACGCTGGGTTCCGATGGGGGGTGGATTGGGGGTCCCACATCAATTGGAGAAGGGAACGAGTGTCAGCAAGGACGCTGGCCCCGAAGGGGGGTGAGTTGTGAGATCCCACATCGGTTGGGGAGGAGAACGAAACATTTTTTATAAGGGTGTGGAGACCTCTCCCTAACAAACGCATTTTAAAACCGTGAGGGGAGGTTTGGAAGGGAAAGTCCAAAGAGGACAATATCTGCTAGCGGTAAGCTTGGGTTGTTACATGGTCATAAAGGCAAAGTACTAATATGGTTGTGTTCAATGGAACTTATGAATGTAGGCACAATCGAAGTGCGGTGGAAATTGGAGGAGGTAGGAGATCAAATTTTACTTTATAAAACTAATTGGAAGGATTGAAAGACATCTAGACGGTGGAGTTAGCATGTACAGATGCCTCAGCTCGAGACTAACACTAAACAGATGCCTCATGAATGGACATGGAGAACACAATGAGCGCTAAAAATATTAACAACTGGAGAATGTGGCCAGTGCTTTAACTAGTAGCTATATTTATGTAGACCTATCAATTTGACTCTTGTGGTTAGAGCATTAATTAAAATCCTTGAAGGCTCAAACAACCAGATTCATATTATTTCTCATTGTTAGCTAGTAGTGAAATTCATTAGCTACATTCTCTAGTTTTTATTTTTGTGCTTCGATTATGGTTTCCATGTATCTTAATTGGGATTTGTTTATCTTTTTGCATTGTGCAACATGCATTTTAAATGTTAAGGGATAGAAGGTTCGCCCGTAATTTTATCACGTTTCGAGTTAAATTATTCACTTGGTACTAAGAACTCCAACTTCAGTGTGAATATATACCATGATGCAGATTTGTTGGTTTTTTGGAGCAGTAGCTTTATATGAAGAGTGAAATTTAAAGTTTGATTCTAGTATCCAGTTGTGCAGATATTCATCTTATTTAGATCAGTCATTTGGATCTGTTATTTGCTTTAGTTGGATACAGTGGGACCATAATGATTTCTTACTCATTGTGAATTGATAGAGATAAAGGCTTATTACCCGTGGCAAGAGGCTCAATGTGATTCTATGTCATATTTACTAACATTCTCTAATTGCTAATCGTCCATCTGTTTTGTGTGGCTTAATTCGTGTACCTAACTGTTTATTTTTATGATAAGATCTCCCTTTAGTGTTTATGCTAAAACCTCAAGTTTGATAACACATCTGCAGGTTAGAAACTTTATCGGACTGGAGAGCTTGTTGCAGTTACAAAAAGCATGGCCAAGCATCATCCCGATTTGATTATGTGCAGAAAGCAGCCAGGAATTGCCATTGGCCGACTCTGTGAGAAGTGTGATGGGAAGTGTGTAATCTGTGATTCTTATGTCCGTCCCTGTACGCTTGTTCGTGTTTGTGATGAATGCAATTACGGGTCTTTCCAAGGCCGTTGTGTTATCTGTGGAGGAGTAGGAATCTCAGATGCCTACTACTGCAAAGAGTGTACACAGCAGGAGAAAGATAGAGATGGATGTCCAAAGATCGTTAACTTAGGGAGTGCAAAAACAGACTTATTCTATGAACGTAAGAAATACGGGTTCAAGAAACGTTAAAGTTAAAAAAAAAAGGATGGATCTTACTGTAATCTGACCGATTTCGGATTTCTAATCACAAACTCTCTTAGACATGTATGTATATGCTGATGAGAACAGTCGTTTGATCAAGGCCAGGGCCGGTGCCATTCACTAGCATCAAAAACTATATTGATTGTACTGCTTGTATTGTTGTGTTTATATTGATGGATAGGAACTTTGCTCAACCAAATTAATGGAGAAGAAATTGTTGAAGAGGCTGTTGCAAACAGAAAAAAAGGTATGAATATTCCTTCCATCGTGATATATTGAAACTTCATGTGCATTTTTCTTAGTTTGTGCCTTGGTTGGTCTAGAAGGAAATGCGATTGAGATTTGAATGTCAATCTTCTGTTTTACTAGAGTAATGATGCAAGGGAGGAGGTCCCTCCACCCTTCAAATAAGGGAAGAGAAGTTAAATGCTCAAAGTCAACCAAAATACAGTGAATTTTGGGATCCATAGTTGATGGGATGGACAGGTTTGGTTTGAGATTTGTAGGTGCTCATATGCCTGTTGGTAGTGGAATTTCTTTGAATGTTTTCATGCTCCATGTTCGTTTCCTTTTCATCACTTCACTTCTCTTTTGACTGAAAGAGAGGGCATTTGTTCTTTCCATTAATGGCCATCGAATGTTTTCACAATTCATAAGAGATTGTGACATCAGTATCAAATATTGTGTTACAATCGCACTTTTTTTGGCAGCGGATTTGGCGATTGTTCGGCACTCACTCTCTGCATTGAGAGTGAGCCAAGCCAACTTAGGATCGCGTTGCCTACGGTCGAGCAACGTATGTTCAAGCCTTTGGTCTCGTTTTGAGAAGAAGGTTTTAGAAAATAGGGAAGATATTTTGAAAGGGTGTTTGAAAGCAAGATTGAGAGAGAGATTAAAAACAATGTTATAGGACTGTAAGTTAACATATAAGTTAGGTATTATATAAAATAAATGTTGATCGAGAAAAGGTTTTGGAATATCTTAAAGATATTCGTTTGATGCCTACAAAGAGTTGAACAAGAGAAGTTCAAATTGTATTCATTTCATTATTTGATTGAAGTGCCATTAGTGCAAGTCAACTGAAGAGAAGGTAGCAAATTAGAGAGCTAAATCATGGCATGGCTTGAAAGTTGAAACCTGGTTTTTGTGTAAGCATATTGGTTGCACTATTTGGAACCTCTTCTATAGCTATCATCTTTCTTTTGACTTTGGAACAGAAATACCCTCTTTCATTCAATTGCTTGAACCCATAACTCATCTATGCTTTGGAAGTGTTAGAAGGCTCATAGAAAGCAGGGTTCTTTAATGTAATTTATGAGCTTCTTTAGTAATTTAATGTTTAATTTACTTGAACTTTTGAGGTTCGTGATAGTTTGATTATATCTACTTCAAGAATTACAGAAGTGAAGAATGGAACCATCGACTTTTAAGATGTTAAATTGTCTTATTCATTTAACTATATCTGGATCGACTTATTCTCGACCAAACCATTTTAGGTAGATAATTTCTAGGGTTTCTTTGCGCCAAAATTCTTGTATGGTTCATTGAAAGAGGTGAATTTAACCTGAGCTACTAACTTAGTCTTATAGAACTCATATAATACGATAATTTTCTTTTTTAGTTCAAACGATGATGAAATNTTTTTTTTTTTTTTTTTTTTTTTTTTTTTTTTTTTTTAGTATATTTTTAATGTTTTCATCGATACACATTCTTAGTATTTTTAGTTAAAAGTACCATTGTGATTACAACATGAGTGTATGATTAGGTTTAAGCATTATCTTTATCCCACATGATTCTAATAAATTTCTTAAATCAAAGCCATTAAACAAGGCTTTCTATAGTTAACTAAGATATAGGGCAAACACACTTCAGAACTCCATAATTACACTAGAACGATATTTTATAACTCTATACATCATTTTAGCTACAAAATTGAATTACTGCGTTTTATCGAAGAAGCTCGTACTTCTTTATTGAAGTAAGTATAAACATTCCAGTTCAAAATTTCTTAAGAATAATCTTAGTAAAGTCCGATACTTTGTATATCAAAACAAGAAAAGATCTGTCAAAGTAGAGTCAGTTGTAGTGATCCTATAACAGTGAAAAAAATACGTCGATGCACTGCTCTTAATCTACGTCGATGCACTGCTCTTAATCCAACCACAAAGATAGTTCGACTCGTTATGAAACACGAACGAGCAAAATCTTTTCCCATCAAGAACTTTATTTAAAATAGTAAACAAAAGAAAACCCATTTCTTTCCATACCCAAAACTCATAGTGGAGAGCCATTTTGGGGTCTCTCTCTCTATAAATATGGAGTGTTGTGAGTTTTCTTCTCCATATCATAAGGTGAGAGAATCAGGAAAAGACATAAAGATAAATTAATGGCTTCTCGATCTTCCCTTTACTTCTCTCTCCTCTTTTTCCTTCTCTCTACTGCCGCCATTGTTGCACCTTCTGAAGCTCGCAACATACCTGCAAATCCAATTGCAAGAACAGAAAGTAAGAACAAAACCCTCTTCTTCTTCATCACCATTTTTGTTCGTTATGAATTTTCTAAGTGTTCAAAAAATACTTTTGAATGTAATAGCGAAATTTAGATTTTCGATAGTTTGAATGAATTTTATGATTGGAAATGTTACAGGACATGATGAGATGATTGGATTACGAGACTATGGTGATGCTCGTGCCAATCATCGACACGAACCCCACCATCCTCTTGGTGTCGAAGGTAAGATTATAGTACTCGTAAATTATTATTTGAGAGTTGGGATGATATTTAACTCGTAATTTACTCTATTGTATATGAGAGTTAAAAACAGACAACCACATTAAATAATTTTCGATAATATATTATTAGGTGCTTCGTGTTTTTAGTTGGATTTATGTGTAGCTTAGAACGTAAGTATAAGATTTAGAATTTACTATGATTATATATTTTATGTCAGTTGAATTATGTTTACGATAAATTGACTTATTTATTGATTAATAATGATTTTATTTATTTTTGATAACTATAAATTTATCCTAAAATTCATAAATTTTTTATTTATTTGAACTAAATTCAACTCACGTAAATTTATAATTGAACTCAAATCAGTACAAATTGGATTGGGTTGATCAAATTTTCGGGCTTTTATGTGTGATCCCACATTGATTGGAGAGGGAAAAGAAACATTTCTTATCACGATGTAGAAACTTCTCCCTATTAGACGCATTTTAAAACCATAAGACAAACGACGATGGGTAATGAACCAAAGTGGACAATATCTACTAATGGTGGGTTTGAGCCGTTACAAATGATATCGATATCAGATCCAGACACCAAATGGTGTGCCATTAATGATGTTGGGTCCCCAATGGAGTGAATTGTGAGATCCCACATAAACATGAAGACAATATCTACCCGCGTGGACTTTGACAATTACATTAGATCTTCCTATTCCAATAGTTTACTCGATTCAATTTGTATGAATGATTATGTTCGTAGGTACTCGTAGTTGTTGTTCTTATTATTGTTTGTTAATTTTGGTAGGATATAAGAAGGAGTTGGATGATTAATGAGAAGCGAATGGCAAGCAAATCATTGGTAAAATGATGGTGGCAACTACTCGATGAGATTAGTACAACAATAAAAACATTATGATATCTCTTTGCATCCATGCACTTTATCTATGTATCAAACTTAAAAAAGGACATTGTTACTATTAAGGTTTCTATTATACTCGTTATGTCCAAAACATATCGAGATCTAATGTAACTACATATTTAGCGGCGTTTGAGGTAAGTATGACTATTGTTTGGTCACTTTTAACTTATTTTTTAACCAAAGTTGACTTAATTGATACTGTAAGATGAATTGAATCGTATATTATGCCATAAGTCAATGTCATGGGTAAAAAGCAAATCGAGGAATAATTAGTAATTCTGGGCAACCAAGTGGCTTTACTATTGACTTGGTTCAATGACTTGTTTGCCGTATGAATGACGTGTGTTCTGTGATGCCTAGACGAGAGTCTTGTGATTGGTTGACGGGTACTATATTATGTTATGCTACGATATTTGTTATATACTATGATATGATATGGTATGAAATTATGTTGTGCTATCGATATTGTATGATGTATGAACTTCCATATGCTACGCCATGTAAATTATGTTAATTTATCTGCTCTATGTCTATGAGACATTAGAAAGACAGATATATTAATCGTGAAACATATGATAAGTATTACATACGTATGTCTCATAGGAGCGCTATGTTAGGAAAAGAATAAGGTATTATAATTATATGTCATGTTTTGATGCTCTGAGACCTCATGTATTTTGTATGTCAAGTGTATCGGGATACTTTCGTTATGATTAGTACGGAGACGTACACTAGAATATTATGTACACCGTGATATTATGCTTGCTTCTTTCCCTCTGTGGCTTCCAATAAGGTGAATATACGCTAGCTCGACAGTTAAACCCAGAGGGTATGGTGTATGAGCCTGCTTGGTGGGTCCATGTGTGCGTGCTGAGCCGTGTATAAAGAAGTACTACACATTCAATTATGTTCGAACTGGAAAGTAGAGACCAATGTCATGATGTTCGAAGGTCCCATCATGATTGCATGTGTTTGCCTTTCGTAACCGAGGGCTACTTACTAATTATTTTTTAAATATTCAAGCAACGTGCTACTTTTTTTTTCAAGTAAAGGTAATGCAACCATGTTCGAATGAGGTATATTCTTAATATCGACAATTTTCCATATTCAATAAACATCGATCTAGCTCAAAATATCCATGTCAGAACATACTTCTACGAAGGACGAATACACACAATAGTTCATCAAAAAATTGACGTAGGAGTCTATGTTCATCGAAAAAAATAACGGAAGCAAAAACCAAAAGAATCTATGTCAGCACGATACCTGACGTAGGAGTTTTTACATTCTTCGTGCTACTGCTACCCTCCAGTCTTGAGGAATTTTTCAATGTCTGTCGACAAAAAGGTTCCAATGGGCTAACCTTACTCTATTTCATAATTTTGAGAGAATGTTAAGCAGCATAGGGCCGTAAACAAACACCCAATCCTATCACCTATGATGTGAAGCCTGTCACCTATGATACGAAGACAAACTAGTAAAAGAAAAAGAATCTTTACAGTATATTCTAAAAAATATGATTAACACGTAAAAACACTAAGGACCGAAAAGGTTTTTGCAGCCCATAATAAATTCAACAAGCAAACTTTATTTGTGGACGGGTTGGAAGATGAGAATTTAAAAGAGTAATAATAACATAAAGAAAATCAAGCCGACCGAATAAGAAAACATATGATTTTGGTGGTCTTGTGTCTTGACGGAATGTTGGAAGGACAATCACTTCAATGAGAGATAGCGCACTTACACTTACCGTTGCACTACGGTTATAGGTTGCATCGATAAGCAAGATTCTTACTTCAACAAATAATACGACACAATGCATTCCTTCAAGCTCTTGTCCACTTACATCAACTTAAGTAGGCGACGATGCATTTAAAATTTCAAATAATGTTATCACAATATAGGAAAATTTGGAGACATCTTCGTTAGCATATTTATGTAGCACATGCACATATTTAATTCAGAAGGATGTAATTGTGCTAGTTTTATATAAAAAGCACGGTGGATTTTTTTAATAATCTCCGAACGAGAATAGAGCCTTGTTGGTTTGAAGTGAGCTGGATGACTATATTTACGGGAGCAAACTCTAAGCTAATATAAAGCACGTAGATACAAATTATAACTTAGAATGAAAGATAATTATAANGTTCTTATTATTGTTTGTTAATTTTGGTAGGATATAAGAAGGAGTTGGATGATTAATGAGAAGCGAATGGCAAGCAAATCATTGGTAAAATGATGGTGGCAACTACTCGATGAGATTAGTACAACAATAAAAACATTATGATATCTCTTTGCATCCATGCACTTTATCTATGTATCAAACTTAAAAAAGGACATTGTTACTATTAAGGTTTCTATTATACTCGTTATGTCCAAAACATATCGAGATCTAATGTAACTACATATTTAGCGGCGTTTGAGGTAAGTATGACTATTGTTTGGTCACTTTTAACTTATTTTTTAACCAAAGTTGACTTAATTGATACTGTAAGATGAATTGAATCGTATATTATGCCATAAGTCAATGTCATGGGTAAAAAGCAAATCGAGGAATAATTAGTAATTCTGGGCAACCAAGTGGCTTTACTATTGACTTGGTTCAATGACTTGTTTGCCGTATGAATGACGTGTGTTCTGTGATGCCTAGACGAGAGTCTTGTGATTGGTTGACGGGTACTATATTATGTTATGCTACGATATTTGTTATATACTATGATATGATATGGTATGAAATTATGTTGTGCTATCGATATTGTATGATGTATGAACTTCCATATGCTACGCCATGTAAATTATGTTAATTTATCTGCTCTATGTCTATGAGACATTAGAAAGACAGATATATTAATCGTGAAACATATGATAAGTATTACATACGTATGTCTCATAGGAGCGCTATGTTAGGAAAAGAATAAGGTATTATAATTATATGTCATGTTTTGATGCTCTGAGACCTCATGTATTTTGTATGTCAAGTGTATCGGGATACTTTCGTTATGATTAGTACGGAGACGTACACTAGAATATTATGTACACCGTGATATTATGCTTGCTTCTTTCCCTCTGTGGCTTCCAATAAGGTGAATATACGCTAGCTCGACAGTTAAACCCAGAGGGTATGGTGTATGAGCCTGCTTGGTGGGTCCATGTGTGCGTGCTGAGCCGTGTATAAAGAAGTACTACACATTCAATTATGTTCGAACTGGAAAGTAGAGACCAATGTCATGATGTTCGAAGGTCCCATCATGATTGCATGTGTTTGCCTTTCGTAACCGAGGGCTACTTACTAATTATTTTTTAAATATTCAAGCAACGTGCTACTTTTTTTTTCAAGTAAAGGTAATGCAACCATGTTCGAATGAGGTATATTCTTAATATCGACAATTTTCCATATTCAATAAACATCGATCTAGCTCAAAATATCCATGTCAGAACATACTTCTACGAAGGACGAATACACACAATAGTTCATCAAAAAATTGACGTAGGAGTCTATGTTCATCGAAAAAAATAACGGAAGCAAAAACCAAAAGAATCTATGTCAGCACGATACCTGACGTAGGAGTTTTTACATTCTTCGTGCTACTGCTACCCTCCAGTCTTGAGGAATTTTTCAATGTCTGTCGACAAAAAGGTTCCAATGGGCTAACCTTACTCTATTTCATAATTTTGAGAGAATGTTAAGCAGCATAGGGCCGTAAACAAACACCCAATCCTATCACCTATGATGTGAAGCCTGTCACCTATGATACGAAGACAAACTAGTAAAAGAAAAAGAATCTTTACAGTATATTCTAAAAAATATGATTAACACGTAAAAACACTAAGGACCGAAAAGGTTTTTGCAGCCCATAATAAATTCAACAAGCAAACTTTATTTGTGGACGGGTTGGAAGATGAGAATTTAAAAGAGTAATAATAACATAAAGAAAATCAAGCCGACCGAATAAGAAAACATATGATTTTGGTGGTCTTGTGTCTTGACGGAATGTTGGAAGGACAATCACTTCAATGAGAGATAGCGCACTTACACTTACCGTTGCACTACGGTTATAGGTTGCATCGATAAGCAAGATTCTTACTTCAACAAATAATACGACACAATGCATTCCTTCAAGCTCTTGTCCACTTACATCAACTTAAGTAGGCGACGATGCATTTAAAATTTCAAATAATGTTATCACAATATAGGAAAATTTGGAGACATCTTCGTTAGCATATTTATGTAGCACATGCACATATTTAATTCAGAAGGATGTAATTGTGCTAGTTTTATATAAAAAGCACGGTGGATTTTTTTAATAATCTCCGAACGAGAATAGAGCCTTGTTGGTTTGAAGTGAGCTGGATGACTATATTTACGGGAGCAAACTCTAAGCTAATATAAAGCACGTAGATACAAATTATAACTTAGAATGAAAGATAATTATAATTAGCTTTACCAACTATATGAGAACCGATGATTAGTGAAGCAATCTGGGATTGTGAGGATGACAACTTACTGATTCTTTCGTATATACTTCGCTAACTCCCTTGATATTGCATAAAGTTGCCCCGTGGCATGTCGAAAGTACTTGTTTCCTTCTCCACCAAATATCCAATGCTACTTTACTTTCGTGGCAAAGAAAAATCAAATATTACAGATTTCGACAATTAGCGTTAACTACAAACATAGAAGTAATTCTTACTTCTGTGAGAGGAAGTGTCCAGACTTCATGCAACCAATATAAACTCGAGGCTTTGTTCGATGTGCAGCTAAAGTTGATCCGAGAGGAGCTACAATAAATCATAAAGCAACGCATAATCAAAGCTCCTAAAATAACAACATTTTGTTCCAAAAGCTTATCTTCTATCTGGATCAACCAGATGAAACCAAAGATTCAATCGATCTCTATAGAGAAAAAATAATTTCAACATATACCTAAGTTGACAATGACATCGCTCTTGACTCTAATATAAAAATCTCTATTGGTAAGCTCCCAAAGAAGTCTAAAATTAGGGGTGTACATTCAACCCGACAACTAGGACCAACTCAACCCGAGCCATAAGGGTTGGGTTGGGTTGGATTAACATTTCGGGTAAGGTTGGATTCATTTTTCTAAACCCGAAGTGAATTGATTAGGTTTCGGGTTCATGGGGCAAAACCTTCAAGTTGACCCGAGCCAGATAAAAATATATAAAATATATTAAGAATCTTTCTATATTAATTGGTTTGCCAATGCCTCACGCGCCTGACAAATTCGTGTTTCTTTTTAATTATTTTATTCAAATTATTTTATATTATTTTATTATTTTTAATTTGTGTGTGGACTATTAATACATTTTATTCTATTTTTAAATAAACACATTTTATATTTTTAAATATATTGTTTATGATATAAATAAACTAACAAACAATTATTTAATTATTTAATTTATGTATATGGTTTATGATAGGTTTATTAATTATAATTTATTACACATTTAAATATATTACAATTCATATATTTTTTAATTTTATTTTTCTAATAGTTTATGATTCTTTATCCATTATAAGTAAACCTACTCAATTAAAATATTTTTATAGTATTTTTTTATTTTTGTTATATGTGATATCTTTAAACTAATAATTTTTATTGTTTATTTAATTTTATGATGTATCTTTATATTTTTTTTACTCTAACTAATTCTAAAAAAATATCGATATTTAACTGTCTTTAATTTCATGACAATGTTTAACTATGTTAATACGTTAACATTTTGGCTGGTTGTTTTTTATTGATTTTTTTTTTTTAATTATATCTCTCCTATAGCGAGTTCGTGTAGTGTTTACCGCTCATGTCCAAGATAGGAATCAAGATTCAGAATCTGTATTCGACACTTGATGACCCCGACATTCTCCTACGACATAGTCACACTACCTACTTGTTGCATATTAAAAGTGATGACTATCTCCGCAGACTAACACGAGTCCTTTTAGTGTGTTTTATCCTCACCCACATGCACCAAGTATGAAAAATTCCTAAGAAGGAAGCACGTTTAACTATGAAGTNAAAAAAAAAAAAAAAAAAAAAAAAGTATACCTTGTTGGGACAGGTAGTTTCTATTTTTTTAAAGCATTTCTTAGTAATCCTATCTTAAAGATCGTTCTTATTCAGATGTAGTCTCGGTTCATTCATATACCACTTCTTTACTCGAGTATGATAAAGAATTCTATCGTTAAACTATAGCAAAGGAAACAATCACAAATTTTATCTTTATCAAATAGGAAGCGTCGACAAATTTTATTTATATTCATAACTATCACGTAAATGGTTAATATGCTTAAACATTCAAACAACCTCCTATAATTGCAAAAGGTATTAACTTGGCCAGATTTCAAGATGTTCTTTTTTTTGCCTTTTTTGCCTTTAAAATCATCATTCCCTTCCATCTATTTTCGTTCGACCTTTCATTCCATTCACACGTTTAACCGAATAAAATTTTCATTTCTTATAAATAGATCTCGCTTCACATTTCATTATCAATTGTAAGAAATACAAAGAACCAACATGGAGTTCAAAGCTCGTCTCTGCCTCGTTTTCTTACTCTCGTTCGCTCTTGTCAGCTCATCTCGAATCATGTCTGATTCAGGTACATAACCCGCTGTCAACTTATATAGTCTAAATTATGTAGCTCATGCACTTCATCCCGTTTATATAGACACAATCTAATATGTGAATCAAACATTTGACTATAATCATTGAAGTTTCAGGAATACAAGACAATATGATTGTGATAAATGACTATCCTGATGCTGGTCCTAATCCTAGTCATAGTCCAATAATACCGTCGGCGCTGCTACCACCACCACAATTTGAACCTGTTGAAGTTTCAGGAATACAAGGTAATAGGATTGTGATAAACGACTATCCCGATACCGGTCCTAATCCTAGTCATAGTCCAATAATACCGTCGGCGCTGCTACCACCACCACAATTTGAACCTGTTGAAGTTTCAGGAATACAAGGTAATAGGATTGTGATAAACGACTATCCTGATGCCGGTCCTAATCCTAGTCATAGTCCAATAATACCGTCGGCGCTGCTACCACCACCACAATTTGAAGATTTTAACGTTGTCACGAAGCCCTAAACAAATCTGTTTGTTGAAATGGAACATGTTGCTAGCAACATGAGCAAGAAAGCTTAAATAAATAACTACTTTATGTGTCGAAGTACTATTGATACTAAAACCGATATATTGTGTATACACATCACTTCATTTATGATGAAATAAAGATTGAAATTAGTATGGCAATATATGAAAATATCGAACACTGAAATCTCTCTCTATTTCGTACACTTTTCTTAATCATTTCTTTTCTTTTGCCATACTTATATCGTTTGATTTGTAGATATGTTTCGTAACCTGAAACATTTTTTCCCATTAGACCTCGTATTGGTTAATTTTAATAAGGATCTGGACCTCGGAAATAGAAGTATTGTTCATACTCACGTAGTATTTGAAAATTTCTCATCTTAGGCTACTTAAGATGAGAAATTTGCCATTAATTCTTTGCCGTGTGCTTCGGCTGTTACACATTAGATTTGTATGAATGATTTCTGTTTGCATCAAAAGTTCGTAACTCTGAAAAAGAAATTTTCTATGAAAGTTTTTATAAAAATTATGGTTATACAAAAGAAATTGTGTACGGAATTTGAGTATTTTCCATATTCCTGAGAGAGAAGGTACCATAAACTCGAGAGCATTTCAAATCTCCTTTCCGGAAACTCGTAAGTGATCATTGAGTGGTGCATGGGGGTGGAAACAGCTCGGGGTTCCATGTAGACAAGACAAGGTGACGACCCGATAGTAGTACCCAATTGACCACTCGAGGACTAAGACAAGACAAATACCATGATGCGATTGAGGAGGACGGTACATCATCTAACACACCACAAAGATGTGCATAAAAGTTAAGCCGAGGCAATCATATCGACATGAGTGTCAGAGATAGACTTGTTGAAGGGACGGGTAGAAAAATTAGAGTTTTGAAGGAAGATTGAACATGCAGTTCTCTAGAGTCAAGTTGAACCATAAAAGCTCCACGACATCACACCGTTCTTCAAGCATGATCCGTCCTAGCGATTCTGTCATTTCTTACTTTCTTTTTTTTTACCCTCCTAGAGATTTTGTCATTTCCACAAACTAACACGAGTTATTCAAGAATGCTTCGTCCTCGCTCACATGCACCTAAGGATGGAAAATTTAAGTAAAACACGCTTAACCATGAATCTTCTATGATTGAGCCACCGAAAAAGAAAGTATACGTTGTTGGTATAGATAGTAACTTTCAATTCTTTTAAACAATTTTTAGTCCTCCTATCCCTAGCATTGCTCTCATTCGAATGTGATATCAGTTCATTCATGTATCCTCCTTACTTTTATTGCATACGAGGTATAATATCGATATCTTCCAAACATCGACAGATCTTTTATATTCATAATAATCATTACAAATAAGCAATATATATAAACTAAATTAGGTAATAATTTTTTAATATTGGTTAAATGATTAAAATATAATACATATGCATTAAAAGTTGAACGTTCAAACAACCTCCTATAATTAGCAAAATGGTATATTAACTACGCCAGTTCAAAACGTTCTTTTTTGCCTTTAAATCAGAGTTACTTTCCTTTCATTCCATTGGTCAGTTTCAACGGAACAAAATTTTCATTTCTATATATATATATATAAACACACACTCACACTTCACATTTCATCAAGAAATACAAAGAAACACGATGGAGTTCAAAGGTTGTCTTTGTCTTGTCTTTTTGCTTTCGTTCGTTCTCGTTAACTCAGCTCGAATTATGTCTGATTCAGGTACATAACACGTTATCAATTCAAATAGTCTAAATGTGCATAGTTCATGCATTTCATTCTTTTCGTGGAAACTACATCTAATATGTGCGTTGAAGTTTCAGGAAAACAAGCAACTGAGATTGTGATAAACGACTATTCTGATCCCGGTAAAAATCCTACTCTTAGTCCAGTGGTGCCCAAGCAATTTCCTCCACCACCACCGGATTTTAAAGCTTCTGTGATGAACGACTATTCTGATCCCGGTAAAAATCCTACTCTTAGTCCAGTGGTGCCCAAGCAATTTCCTCCACCACCACCGGATTTTAAAGCTTTTGTGATGAACGACTATTCTGATCCCGGTAAAAATCCTACTCTTAGTCCAGTGGTGCCGAAGCAATTTCCTCCACCACCACCGGATTTTAAAGCTTTTGTGATGAACGACTATTCTGATCCCGGTAAAAATCCTACTCTTAGTCCAGTGGTGCCGAAGCAATTTCCTCCACCACCACCGGATTTTAAAGCTTTTGTGATGAACGACTATTCTGATCCCGGTAAAAATCCTACTCTTAGTCCAGTGGTGCCGAAGCAATTTCCTCCACCACCACCAGATTTTAAAGCTTCTGTGATGAACGACTATTCTGATCCCGGTAAAAATCCTACTCTTAGTCCAGTGGTGCCCAAGCAATTTCCTCCACCACCACCTGATTTTAAAGCTTTCGTTGTTGCCAATAACCACATTAGCACGGAGCCCTAAACAAATCCGTTTGTCGAAGTGGAACATGTCAGCAAGAAAACTCGAATAAAGAACTACTTCTATGTCGAAGTAATATTAGTACTAAAAACATTATATTGTTGGTATACATATTTCGTTTCAGTTGAGAATGACAATAATATTATCAAATTTATGAAATGAATATTGAAATTCATATGGTAATGTATGAAAATATCGAACACTAAAATCTCTCTTTATTTGGTACACTTTTCTTAATCATTTCTTTTCTTTTGCCGTAATTTCGTCGTTTGATTTGTAGATACGTTTCGGAACCTTAAATATTTCTTTCCATTGGACCTAGTATTGGTTAATTTTAATAAGGATGTTGTAATAGCTATANATATTTCTTTCCATTGGACCTAGTATTGGTTAATTTTAATAAGAATGTTGTAATAGCTATAAAAATAATAATAATAATAATAATAATAATAATTATTATTATTATTATAAAAAAATATAAGTAAAAATAATAATTCATAAATAAATAACTGAGATTACTTAAAATAAAATAAAATAAAATTTACTCACCCCTCCCCACTAACCTCTCGTTCCAACTCCATCCTCTCTCCTCAACGAGGACACAATATCCTAATTAGTCCACAAATAAACAGAAAAATGTCAGATTTGTGAAAAATAAAATGGTTTTCAACTGAAGTAATATGATACCTATTTAAAAGAGATTTTGGTCTGTAAATCCTATCTCATATTTTTTTTCTTTATATTTTATAGTTATCAAAAATTAAGAATAGGTTAACAAAATTGGCCAATAATAAATGCAGAATGAAAATAAATGCAGAGGAAGAGTAATAATTACAGAGATGAGAAAGGAAGATTGAAAATCATTACAGAGATGCGAAATGAAGATTGAGAAAAGATTTTGTTAACATAATTTAAAAATAAAACTGTAAATATCAGAGGGCAAGAAACTCCATTAAATTATGTCTAGTAACAATATATTCACTAGAATAGAAAACAAGATATTTAGCGAAAATAGCATTATATATATACATACAACATTTCAATACTTTTAACAATTGACCAATATAAATTAAAAATAATAATTTTATAGAGTTCAAACTTGAAACTAATGTCATGGGCTCACATAGGTTGACTTGGATTTTAAATGACAAAATCAAACTTTGATTAAAAATATATTGGCGACACCAGCCTAAGCTAATCAGGTAAGTGGTCTTACTATCGACATGGTTATATTTGATGTTGAGATGTGCCTCGTGGTTATGTACGTGTCATATATATTGATATGTGTGAATTGTTTATGAATCGATATGCTTATGATATGTTATGTATATGTTATAATATGTGAATTGTATGATAATAACTATAGTACGATGTGTTCAATGATATGTTTGAGATAGGATACGAGAAGGATGCATAAAATGAAATGTAACGATAGGAGTAAGATACGTTCATGAAAAGTTAAAGTTAGGTTACATACTGAAATACTATGGAGATGAGAGATTGATAAAAGAATACGGTTAGGTTAGGAGTAGAAAGAAATAGATTTGTGATAGATTGATAGAACGATAGCATTAGGATACGTTTCTGTGATGATATGACTAAAGTACGTTCATGCAACGATTTGACTGTGATAGGTATAAGAACGTTAAGGCTATGATAAGTTAGGGAACGACATGGCCACGAAGTGTTTACGACGTGATATGATTATGGTACGACATGTGAATGACGGATATATATATGCTGTCATATGATATGAAATATGTTATGGTACGAGATATGTGATAAGTTGACATGCTTATGATATGATACATTGTGATGTAATATGTTATGGTAGAATATGTATATGATGAAATGTTATGTTAAAAGCATAAAACGTTATGTTATGTCTCTTAAATTTGTGTATACAGCATGATATGAATGACATGAAATATAACCCCGTTAGAATTATGTATGATATGAGAACTGAAAAATGAGAAACGATATGATATGAATGATGAACGATATTTGAAACGATTTGAAAAACGTTATGATATGTACAGAATGCTAACGGGGTTGTATTAAATGATAATGAAAACGAAAAAATGTTGGGACCTCATGCATTATGTATGCTCATGCACGGGGGATAGCCCTATTCCATCACGAGGGTACGGACGCGTACATCCATTAGGCAGGTGAAGTATCGTTATGTTTTACATAATGCTGCCGTGACGGTTACTAATTCTAATGGGTGTCCGGCCAAAGTTGAGCTATTAAAGAAGGCTCGCCCGACAAGAAAAGGAGTCCAGCGATGTACGAATTGACTGGTGAGCTCATACTCGTATGTATGGGATGTGTGTAGAGTATATGTTACACATCCAATCTGCACAATTAGAATAGTGTCGTAGGAAAAATAGACGGATATGATAGGTCCGGTCACTGCATTCGCATGTTCTTGCATTTAACCCCCAATGGTGGAGTCACTTATTGAGTATTTCTTAAAATACTCAAGCTACATGCTACCTCTATTTCAGGTTAAGGCAAGACATTCTTGTACGGCTGACGACGATATCGCAACTCGAGACCATGGCACATGCATAGGGTAGTCGTATTATTTTCTTAGACTTAGACTAGAATAAGATGTTTTTTATTTAAACGTTTATTTATTTTATTAAGTCTTTTATTGTGTCATTTTTAAAAGTGTTTTCAAATGGGCAAGTCCATGGCAGTATTTTAAACTGAAGTATTATGTTTTATGAAGTTGTATTATTTGCAGGTTATGTTTTATGAAAGTTTAAATGAATTATTTCCGCATTCGATATTTATGATATGGAGACAGTAGCGACCTTAAATTAAGTAGAAAATTTCGGGTCGTTACGACATGGAAAATATAAGTATTGTTCATACTCCATATTTGAAAGTTTCTCATTTTAGGCTAATTAAGATGAGAACTTTACCTTTAATTTTCGGTGTGGGCTTGAGTTGTTACACATTAGATCTTTTGAACGCCCTTATTTTAATATATTTTTTTTTATAAATTGTGACCTTCACATGTAGATAAGACAAGGTGACAACAAGGTAGTTGCGCCCAACCTACCACGCGAGGACTAAGACAAGACGAGTGTCATGATGCGATTGAGGAGGATTGTACATCATCTAACACACCACAAATATGTGCATGAAAGCTAAGCCGAGGCAACCATGTAGACATGAGTGTTAGAGATAGACTTGTTGAAGGGATGGGTAGGGCCATGGGCCTTAACCTCAAAAGCCAGAGTTTCAAAGGAAATTTGGGCATGCAGTTCTGGATTCAAGTCTATCCATATGAAATATAAAAGCTCGCCAAATTTAATGTCAATTGGCAATCACATGAACGCTCCACGATACCCCGTAGGACTGTTTGCCAAAATAATGTCTACATTGCCAGATTGAATTAGAGGGAGACATGATGTCAACTTTCCACCCTTAGGCCTTCATGTCACAATGAGGGCAACGTTAGTGTTGGCCAACACAGGCATACCAACATTGCGCCCATGCCCATGTGTCGAAGGTTGGATCATGCACTCACTATCCCGTACGAAATCCATAAATGATATGACATGGACACAAGAGGGTCCAATTCCTCGATAGAACTTGAATGGATGGATGTTCGAGATGTCCTGGTATTATGGTTGGGTCGTAGAAGACTGAACATGCTCACACAGACAGTGTGTGTAGCCGAACAAGCTGTGCTCGATTGGCAAAGACAAACTTTACACGCGTCGGCTCCTTTTTGGCTCTGATTCAGCTTGGGTTGAATTTTTTACCCTCCCAAAGATTTTGTTATTTTCACATACCAGCCCAAGTTCTTTTAGCATGCTCCGTCCTCATTGACATGCACACAAGGATTGAAAGTTTCTAAAAGGTCACCCAATATAGGATTACTCCAAGCAAAACACGTCTAACCATGAAGTTTCTACCATTTTGTCACCGAGAAGGAGGTGCACTTTGTTGGTATAAGTAATGACTTTCAATTATTTTAAACAATTCTTAGTCATCCTATCTTCATAATTGCTCTGATTCAGCATCGGTATCTTCATAATTCATTCCACCTAAGTAATATATTAAAAAAAAAAAAGTAATAATTTTTTATATTGCTTAAATGATTAAAACATTAAAAGTTAAACGTTGAAACAACCTCCCATAATTAGCAAATAATAATAATAATAATAATAAAAATAAAGAACATTTTGAAGTGGCGAAGTTAATGTACCATTTTGCCTTTAAATCATTAACTTCGCCACTTCAAAACGTTCTTTTTTTCCTTTAAATCATCGTTACTTTCCTTTCATTCCATTCGTCAATTTCAACGTAATAAAATTTTCATTTCTATATATATATATATATATATTATATATATATACTCACATTTCATCGAGAAATACAAAGAAACGAGATGGAGTTTAAAGCTCGTCTTTGTCTTGTCTTCTTGCTCTCGTTTGCTTTCGTTAGCTCAGCTCGGATCATGTCCGATTCAGGTACATAACTCGCTATCAATTCAAATAGTCTAAATGTACATCGCTCATGCACTTCATCCCTTTTATGCAAACTAAATCTAATATGTGCATTGAAGTTTCAGGAAAACAAGTAACTGAGATTGTGATAAACGACTATTCTGATCCCGGTAAAAATCCTACTCTTAGTCCAGTGGTGCCAAAGCAATTTCCTCCACCACCACCTGATTTTAAAGCTTTCGTTGTTGCCAATAACCACATTAGCACGGAGCCCTAAACAAATCCGTTTGTCGAAGTGGAACATGTTAGTAAGAAAACTTGAATAAAGAACTACTTCTATGTCGAAGTAATATTAGTACTAAAAACATTATATTGTTGGTATACATATTTCATTTCGGTTGAGAATGGAAATAATATTATCAAATTTATGAAATGAAGATTGAAATTCATATGGTAATGTATGAAAATATCGAACACTGAAATCTTGAGGATTGTTGGGAGGAAGTCCCACGTTCGTTAATTTAGGGAATGTTCATGAGTTTATAAATAAAAAATACATCTCCACTGATACACGAGGCATTTTCGGAAGCCAAGAGAACAAAGTCACGAGAGTTTATACTCAAAGTGGACAAGAAATTGTTCCTCCAAGTTAATAATAAGGCTCGTTTCGTATATTTTAAAATTAACAATAAATTCGAGTTAATTCGGTTCATCTCAATCTAGTTTTAGAAACCCATCAAGTAACTCAATTAGAGATGTCCATTGAACCCGCAAAATCGGGGTCCTGTAAGGACCTACTTCACATCCCTGTCCAACCTCGTGGACATCTTAAAACTTAATTCAAACGTATTATCGGGAATAATTGGATTCTAAACTTAAAAAGCAACCTTATAATTGGACTCGGCTCGGTTAGTAGTGGTCGTCTCGTGTCCCAAATAATTGGATTTTAATTATATTTAATAACATGAGAACAGACAGAAAAATAATAATAATAATAAAAGCAGCCATGCTACCAAATAATTTCTCATGTTAAATATTTAATTAAAAAATCACGTGACTATATCTCGAGAAAAGGCAGCCCCACGTGAAGAAGCAGTCAAACTTATACAATTAATTAATAATTTGGAGCAATTACCCAATAATATGCTTTAATAAAAGGAATAAAAAATTCAGATTAAAAAAAAAACTTTTATTATTATTAAAAAACTATATATATGAAAATTATAATTATATTTAATTTCAGTTGAATTCACAAAAATTAATAGACACGACACATCAATATTTTGCGTAAAAAATAATATAATTCTTATTTGATTACGTAAAGATAGTAATAAAATAAATTAATGAAAAAAATCTTTAATTATGAAGATAAATTATGACCTCTAATGGGCTCAGCCTCCTCGCTGGTACATCGCCGGTGTTTTGCTCTGATATCATTTGTAACGGTTCAAGCCCACCGCTAATAAATATTGTCTTCTTTAGGCTTTTCTTTTCGAGGGGTAGAAAGAAGTTTCCACAGATTTATAAAAAAATGTTTCGTTTTCCTCTCGAACCGAGGTGGGATCTCATAGTCAAGTAATTAAAGAGTGGTGGGAGACTATTCTATTCTCGAGGGACTCTACAAGAAATTTTTTCTTTCACGTAACTATGCCTGCTATTAGTCTTATCAAATCGCCTCTTTCTCGGAAGGACCATTTTCATCCATGGTCCTTGCGAATGTGATCATGACTAAACTTTTGGGGTCGGCTATGGTCGGTGGGACCCTTCTAGATATATATATTTTTCTTTAAAAAAACATAGGCACATGATACACATTTGAGGGAAATTAGTTGTCTATTCCATAAGTCTTTACAATTATTTATAAAATAATGATTTCAAATCTATCATGATCCACTAATCCTGCCATCTAATTTAATTTATTCTTTATTTTAATCAAAGTTTTAGACCAAATTTATATATATTAACGCTCGTGTGGCACGTCAACTTGTGTACCGTGTTTTTAATTTTAATTTAATGGGCTCACCATAGATAACCGTTCACTTAAAATAACTAATTGATTAAGATTAGCTCCACAACGCTGCAACGATTATTAGTGCTCTTGACAGTCTTGACGAAGTTGTTCTCCAGTTTACACAATTCTGATATCTCGAGTTTGGATCAGTCAAGAGCATGGAGTCTCACCCTCTGACCGTTTCTTACGATTTCATAGCACGGGATTTCTAGAGGCGTTTCACTCTAGGTCGTAGAGTAGCCATTTTAACTCACATGCTCTAATCTTAGGTCTTTTCTACTGCTAATCCTCTACGGGGAGAATCACACCGTAGCTAATGTAGAATCATTCATGCAAGCCAGCGTATACATGCTCAACGGGGTGATGACTTCTATCAAGCACTCGGAAGGCAAATACATAAAATCTTATCCTCCAATCCACCATAATAGTGTACAAGTAGTATAAAACGATACAAATAATCATGCAATCATCNTATTCCATAAGTCTTTACAATTATTTATAAAATAATGATTTCAAATCTATCATGATCCACTAATCCTGCCATCTAATTTAATTTATTCTTTATTTTAATCAAAGTTTTAGACCAAATTTATATATATTAACGCTCGTGTAGCACGTCAGCTTGTGTACCGTGTTTTTAATTTTAATTTAATGGGCTCACCACAAATAACCGTTCACTTAAAATAATTAATTGATTATGATTAGCTCCACAACGCTGCAACGATTATTACTGGCCTATAAAGTACCTTTATTTCTTCTAAGATCGTCTAGGTTTCTAGAGTGGTTTGACAGTCTTGACGAAGTTCTTCTCCAGTTTACACAATTCTGATATCTCGAGTTTGGATCAGTCAAGAGCATGGAGTCTCACCCTCTGGCCGTTTCTTACGATTCCATAGCAGGCGATTTCTAGAGGCGTTTCACTCTAGGTCGTAGAGTAGCCATTCTAACTCACATGCTCTAATTTTAGGTCTTTTCTATTGCTAATCCTCTACGGGGAGAATCACACCGTAGCTAATGTAGAATCATTCATGCAAGCCAGCGTATACATGCTCAACGGGGCGATGACTTCTATCAAGCACTCGGAGCGCAAATACATAAAATCTTATCCTCCAATCCTCCATAATAGTGTACAAGTAGTATAAAACGATACAAATAATCATGCAATCATCCAATATTCTTAGGTACAGGTCATAACGATCTACATGCAAATCCAAGCGATCCCTACGAGCATTATTTCCTAGAAGTCCATGTGGTTGCTTGCTAGTATGTTACGTGTCTTCCTGAGTACGATTTCTAGCCAATGAGGTGTCCAAAAAAATATGAATTTTCTCTGAAGAGACCTAATTCGCATTAAAATAAGGTTAGTATAGAAATCATGACGAAAAACTTACAAACGGACGTCGAATGGCCAAAAAATAGGGGCTTCAGACACCTCTAACATGCGCACAACCCCGAGCGGGTAAATAAATTCATAATATAAGGGAAAAAAAAACGAAAACTATCTACAAATTCATTTCTTGTTTGGATTACTTTTATTAGAAAACTAAAAATTATAGGAAAAATCAAAGAATGATCATATACTACTGGATATGATACATCTGCATGTTTGTATCTATGCATCGACACGTTACTAAATCGTGTACGCTTATATTTGATACGAAACGATTCATCAATAGACTCACGTCATGACCCATAATTTAGTGCTAAGAGAATAACGAAAACATTGTCTTTATCTCGGTTTTATTTTAAATGTGTGAATTATTATTATTTGACATATCTTCATCAACTCAATTTCTATCAACGTGACAATTTGTAGTTAAAACAGGCCATTGTTAAATTTTCTAATGAGTTTTATTTTTATTTTTTTGAAAAAAATAATTTTTAGTATATTTTTCATTTCGTCCCTACGTCTTAAAATGTTATATTTTTACCTTAACTAATTTAAATATTACCTAATTTTTTTAAATAATTGTAATAATGATTCAAAATTAGTGATGATTAATAAATAGAAATTTAATATGATGGATATTCATGTAACCTGAGAATCCGACCAATCCGAAACAACCCAACCCAATCCAACGGTTAGATTTTCTTTTGTTGGGTTGAATTTTTGGAAGATAAAAAATTATGTTCAGTTCATGGGTTGACATATTTTTTGTCAAGTCAACCGAACCAACCCGATCAACAAAAAAAAAATAGAGTTACAACTCAACCCTACTCTACTTTTAAAGCTCTTACGAACATTAAAAATTAAAGGTATTATTTTATTTATTTTGAAAAGTCATAGTTGAACGTCAACTACGCTATATTCAGCTAGAAACAAATTTAATAATAATAATAATAATAATAATTCCAACCTAAAAAAGGTGTTGAGTCATATCAATAATTTAATCTAACTTCTATAATATTTTCCTTTAATAATTATTTAAATTTGTATTTCAATTTAATAAATTAAATTCATAACGGATAACTTATCATATAACTGTATACTAATTTTAATAATATTTTTTTAAAAAAATTAATAGTTTTTATATATATAAATATTTTTTAAATAATTAATCTCTAAATTTTTAATAGGGTAAATTTATTTTTATTTAAATATGTTTGATTGCGTCATATGTTTGCATGCATATTTTTAGGGTTTAGGGTTCTAATAAATAATAAAATTATTATTGCTTCCAATAATGTCTTTAATGCGTCAATAATAATATTAACGTTTAAAACTTGCTCCATCACATTTCTAACTCTCACGTTTTTATTATTTTAATTTCTTTTTTCTTATACCTTATCTTTTATTATAACAATTTTTAATCCATCTAAAAATATAAAATTATTAATCGATTATATGTAAATTCATATTAATTTAAATATAACTCAATTCTAATTCACCATTAACGTTTCAAACATTTTATTTTAAAAAAAAAAATTAATAATACTCTTAAACTTTAAAAAATAATCTAAAAAATTCAACTTAGTAAATTTTTAAAAAAAATACCTATAAAATTTTAAAACTAACAATAACATATTTACCTTTTTTAAAAAAAATTCAAAAAAAATATTATCGATATTTTATTGATTATCTACTAACGTTTTAATGTTATCTTAAAAAGTTTATGAATATTTTTCAAATTCGATACTAATTATGGTAATAAAGAAATTAAGGGTATTTTGAAATATTTTTTAAACATTTTTTAAAAAAATAACCACAAAAGTATTTTTTAATTATTTTTAGATTTTTTTAAAAGTTTAATTTTTTTTTTTTTTTTAAGTTTAATATATTTTTAAGGTAAATTGGAAAGTTCTTCCTTTAACCAACTTAAAATGAATTGCTATGGGCCCGCACGTGTGGACCTTAAATGCCACGTCATTTTTTGTGCATTGAAATTTGTGAATTTAATATATATATATATATATATATATATATTTTTTTTTTTTTTGAATAAAATGTGTGTAATTTTTATTGGTGAAATTGACATGAACGTGTAAGCCTTCATCAAAATGAAAGCGTCAATTTTGATGTGCATTCACATTTTTTTTTTATTTTTTTAAAAAATATATTAATATGAATGGTCGGTGTGAATTTGACGAGAACAACCATACAAAAATTTATCAGTTACTAAATTATAAATTCAAATATTCTTAATCTTCATAATAATTTTAAGACGTGACTTTATTATAGTCTGGATTCAGTGATCTAAATGGATCGAATTCTCGAATCATATATACACACAGCCGTATATAATCATATAATTTAGGTTAAGTAGTGTGAGTTAGTTGAATTATAGGGTCGAGCCGTATAGAAATTTAATTTTAAAATATATAATAAATNTTTCTTATACCTTATCTTTTATTATAACAATTTTTAATCCATCGAAAAATATAATATTATTGATCGATTATATCTAAATTCATATTAATTTAAATATAACTCAATTCTAATTCATCATGAAAACGTAAGACTCAGACATTTTATTTAAATTTTTTTTTAATAATACTCTTAAACTTTAAAAAATAATCTAAAAAATTCAACATTTTAAAATTTTTAAAAAAATACCTATAAAATTTTAAAATTAACCATAACATATTTACCATTTTTAAAAAAATTCAAAAAAAATATTATCGATATTTTATTGATTATCTACTAACGTTTTAATGTTACCTTAAAAAGTTCATGAATATTTTTTAAATTCGATACTAATTATGGTAATAAAGAAATTAAGGGTATCTTGAAATATTTTTTAAACATTTTTTAAAAAATAACCAGAAAAGTATTTTTTAATTATTTTTAGATTTTTTTAAAAGTTTAATTTTTTTTTTAAGTTTAATATATTTTTAAGGTAAATTGGAAAGTTCTTCCTTTAACCAACCTAAAATGAATTGATATGGGTCCGCACGTGTGGACCTTCCACAAAAAGAAAATGCCACGTCATTTTTTGTGCATTGAAATTTGTGAATTTAATATATATATATATATATTTTGAATAAAATGTGTGTAATTTTTATTGGTGAAATTGACATGAACGTGTAAGCCTTCATCAAAATCAAAGCGTCAATTTTGATGTGCATTCACATTTTTTTTTTAATTTTATAAAAAAATCTATTAATATGAATGGTCGGTGTTAATTTGACGAGAACAACCATACAAAAATTTATCAGTTAAATTATAAATTCAAATATTCTTAATCTTCATAATAATTTTAAGATGTGACTTTATTATAGTATGGATTCAGTAATTTAAATGGATCGAATTCTCGAATCATATACACACTGTGACCGTAATCTTTATGATTTATGTTAAGTAGTGTGAGTTCGTTGAATTCTGGAGCCAAATTTAATTTTAAAATATATAATAAACAAATTAGATTGTGACGTTTAAAATTTAAACACACTAATCTAAACTAAACTAAGCATTTTTGTTGGGGCCCGTTTCCCCGATCTTCCGTGAGAGAGAAGAGACCAATTCCCATTCCTTTTTAATCACTTCCTTCCTTCAATCTTCATTTGCCCTTCTCTCCTTTCCTTTCCCTAACAACCCCTGTTTTTCTCCGGCAACCCCATTATGGCCATTCCCTTGCCGGCCTCCCGCCCCGGCAACGACACCGTTCACGCCAACGGCACGGCGGCGCCACANTCTTGAAATATTTTTTAAACATTTTTTAAAAAATAACCAGAAAAGTATTTTTTAATTATTTTTAGATTTTTTTAAAAGTTTAATTTTTTTTTTAAGTTTAATATATTTTTAAGGTAAATTGGAAAGTTCTTCCTTTAACCAACCTAAAATGAATTGATATGGGTCCGCACGTGTGGACCTTCCACAAAAAGAAAATGCCACGTCATTTTTTGTGCATTGAAATTTGTGAATTTAATATATATATATATATATTTTGAATAAAATGTGTGTAATTTTTATTGGTGAAATTGACATGAACGTGTAAGCCTTCATCAAAATCAAAGCGTCAATTTTGATGTGCATTCACATTTTTTTTTTAATTTTATAAAAAAATCTATTAATATGAATGGTCGGTGTTAATTTGACGAGAACAACCATACAAAAATTTATCAGTTAAATTATAAATTCAAATATTCTTAATCTTCATAATAATTTTAAGATGTGACTTTATTATAGTATGGATTCAGTAATTTAAATGGATCGAATTCTCGAATCATATACACACTGTGACCGTAATCTTTATGATTTATGTTAAGTAGTGTGAGTTCGTTGAATTCTGGAGCCAAATTTAATTTTAAAATATATAATAAACAAATTAGATTGTGACGTTTAAAATTTAAACACACTAATCTAAACTAAACTAAGCATTTTTGTTGGGGCCCGTTTCCCCGATCTTCCGTGAGAGAGAAGAGACCAATTCCCATTCCTTTTTAATCACTTCCTTCCTTCAATCTTCATTTGCCCTTCTCTCCTTTCCTTTCCCTAACAACCCCTGTTTTTCTCCGGCAACCCCATTATGGCCATTCCCTTGCCGGCCTCCCGCCCCGGCAACGACACCGTTCACACCAACGGCACGGCGGCGCCACCCCCTTTTGACCCTTCTGCTCCTCCCCCTTTTCGTATTTCCGAGATCCGTGCTGCCATTCCTCCTCATTGCTGGGTTAAGAACCCTTGGCGCTCTCTCCTTTATGTTCTTCGTGATTTCATCATTATCTCTGCATTGGTTGCCGCCGCCGCCTACTTTGATTCCTGGCTCGTCTGGCCCATTTACTGGATCGCTCAGGGCACCATGTTTTGGGCCATTTTCGTCCTCGGCCATGACTGGTTTCTCTTCGATCTTGTCTTCTTCTACTGTTTTATTTTTGGGTTATTTTCTCTGTTTCTGATGTCTCTGGTTTTGTTGCTCCATAGCGGCCATGGGAGCTTCTCCAACAGTACTGCGCTTAATAGCTTCATGGGTCTTATTCTTCATTCCGCCATTTTGGTTCCTTATCATGGATGGTACTTTTCTTCCTCTCAAANTCCTTCCTTCAATCTTCATTTGCCCTTCTCTCCTTTCCTTTCCATAACAACCCCTGTTTTTCTCCGGCAACCCCATTATGGCCATTCCCTTGCCGGCCTCCCGCCCCGGCAACGACACCGTTCACACCAACGGCACGGCGGCGCCACCCCCTTTTGACCCTTCTGCTCCTCCCCCTTTTCGTATTTCCGAGATCCGTGCTGCCATTCCTCCTCATTGCTGGGTTAAGAACCCTTGGCGCTCTCTCCTTTATGTTCTTCGTGATTTCGTCATTATCTCTGCATTGGTTGCCGCCGCCGCCTACTTTGATTCCTGGCTCGTCTGGCCCATTTACTGGATCGCTCAGGGCACCATGTTTTGGGCCATTTTCGTCCTCGGCCATGACTGGTTTCTCTTCGATCTTGTCTTCTTCTACTGTTTTATTTTTGGGTTATTTTCTCTGTTTCTGATGTCTCTGGTTTTGTTGCTCCATAGCGGCCATGGGAGCTTCTCCAACAGTACTGCGCTTAATAGCTTCATGGGTCTTATTCTTCATTCCGCCATTTTGGTTCCTTATCATGGATGGTACTTTTCTTCCTCTCAAAATCCCCAGATCGTTCTTGCTCTGTTTTTCCGACATTCAAACCAGACAGTCTCTGNAAATCCCCAGATCGTTCTTGCTCTGTTTTTCCGACATTCAAACAAGACAGTCTCTGTTTTTCTCTGTNATCATGGATGGTACTTTTCTTCCTCTCAAAATCCCCAGATCGTTCTTGCTCTGTTTTTCCGACATTCAAACCAGACAGTCTCTGTTTTTTTTGTGTTTTTTGTGGGTGTTTGAAACTAAATCGATTCGATTTCTTTACACAGGAGAATAAGCCACAGAACCCACCATCAAAACCATGGAAATGTCGAGAAAGACGAATCCTGGGTTCCAGTACGTTCCTCGGATTTGTCGAATCCTCTGTTTCCCCTGTTCTTTCTTTCTGAAGCTTTCCCACCCATTTCAATGGCGTTTTTTCCTCTGTTTTTCTCAGTTANAAGCTTTCCCACCCATTTCAATGGCGTTTTTTCCTCTGTTTTTTCTCAGTTGACGAAGAAGACATACAAGCAGCTGGAGAGAAGAACACGAATCCTCAGATTCAGTTTACCTTTCCCCATTTTCGCATACCCATTTTACCTGGTAATGCTCTCATATCCATTTTTCCATTCGATTCGATCTTCAAAACTGGATCGAATGTTCATAATTTTTGTTTTTCAGATGTGGAGAAGCCCAGGAAAAGAGGGATCTCATTTCAATCCATACAGCGATATCTTCGCTCCAAATGAACGAAAAGACATAGTGATTTCAACCTCATGTTGGACATTAATGGCTGTTCTTCTCGTCTATTTGTCCTTCGTTTTTGGTCCAACCCAAATCTTCAAACTCTATGGCGTCCCTTACTGGGTAATAACCTCTCATTTTCTTTCACCTTTTTTAGCAGAAATTAAGGAACACGCCTCCATTGAAATCGTTGGTCCATTTTCTCTGTTTTTTCACATTAAAAAATTCCATTTCTGTCGTTTCTCTCACATGGAACAACTCATTAAATCCATTAAATAACAAATAAAGTTCAGAACTTTTTAATTTTTCCTTTATGGGTTTTTGTTTTTGGATCTGAATTTCAATTGGGTATCATTATTTTTATTCCTTTTTGAAGATTTTCGTGATATGGCTAGACGTGGTGACGTACCTTCACCACCATGGCTATGAACAGAAGCTGCCATGGTACAGAGGAGAGGCAAGTAAAAAAAGGTGTCTTTTTTATTTCCTTATTTTCCTCGAGAATGGATATTTTATTAATTTAATTATCAACGGACAGGAATGGAGTTATTTACGTGGCGGATTGACAACCGTTGATCGAGATTACGGATTGATCAACAACATCCATCATGATATTGGAACTCATGTTATCCACCATTTGTTCCCTCAGATTCCTCATTATCACCTTGTTGAAGCGGTACGTCTTTATCATCTTAACCGTTCAGCTATGTTTAACGTTTCGTTTGAGATCATCGTATGTCTACATCGGCACGATAAATATTGAACTCGATGCAACTTTAAATTGACGACATTTGCTCGATACTCGAAATGGCATGATTTGTAACNGCATGATTTATAAATGATGTTGACGTAAAGAAACGTGTCGTGTTGTTGCAGACAAAGGCAGCTAAGGGAGTGCTTGGGAAGTACTATAGAGAGCCAAAGAAATCAGGGCCAATTCCGTTGCATTTGGTGAAGAATTTGGTGAACAGCTTTAGACAAGACCACTACGTGAGTGATGAGGGCAACGTTGTGTTTTACCAGACAGATCCTTATCTTTACAGTTACTGNTTTTTTTTTTTTTTTTTTTTTTTTTTTTTTTTTTTTTTTTTTTTTTTTTTTTTTTTTGTCTTTTCAAAGCTTAGAATTGTTCTTCTTGTTGCCTTTAGTTTGCACTTGTATTATCCTTTTTGATTCCTTCAATTGAAAACAAAAAATAAAACAAGTTGAGTTCCGTTCTCTCGATTTATTCTTCTTTCTAGATATTGTGTTATGTGCTCGTTGTAATTGATGGACATTGAGCTCTGTATGCGTTGTAATTGATGGACATTGAGCTCTGTATGCGTTGTAATTGATGGACATTGAGCTCTGTATGCACGATATAGTATGTTAGCTCCACTTCATTGATTGTGGGTTCTCCCTACAGAACATGTTTATTTGCACAAATCTACACTAAAGTTAGACCAGAGAGTTTGAGTTAGGTTGGATAGAAACGATGACCTAGGACAAGACGCTTCCAGTAGGCTGTGACAAGACGCTTCCAGTAAAGACGCTTCCAGTAGGCTGTGACAAGACGCTTCCAGTAAAGACGCTTCCAATAGGCTGTGACAAGACGCTTCCAGTAGGCTGTGACAAGACGCTTCCAGTAGGCTGTGACAAGACGCGACAAAACGCTTCCAGTGGACTGTGACAAGACGCGACAAAACGCTTCCAGTGGACTGTGACAAGACGCGACAAAACGCTTCCAGTGGACTGTGACAAAACGCTTGTTGTAGACTGAGCATATTAGGATCATGGTCAAAACGCTTGTTGTAGACTGAGCATATTAGGATCATGGTCAAAACGCTTGTTGTAGACTGAGCATATTAGGATCATGGTCAGCGATTAGAGGGTCAGCTCCACCCAATTGATTGTGGGTTCTCCCTAAAAAACAACGATGACCTAGGACAAGATGCTTCTAGTAAACTGAGCATATTAGGATCATGGACAACGATCAAGGTCAGCTCCACCTAATTGATTGTGGGTTCTCCCTATAGAACAACAATGACCTAGGACAAGATGCTTCCAGTAGACTGAACATATTAGGATCATGGGCAGCGATCAGAAGGGTCAGCTCCACCTAATTGATTGTGGGTTTTCCCTATAGAACATGTTTATTTGCACAAATCTACACTAGAGTTAGCTCCACCTAATTGATTGTGGGTTCTCTCTATAGAACATGTTCCAATAGACTGAGCATATTAGGATCATGTGTAGCGATTAAAGGGTCTAGGTCTTAGTGCTTCCAGACTAGGAAAGACTCGAGGTAAAGGGTCTAGATCTTAGTGCTTCCAGACTAAGAAAGACTCGAGGAGTCAGATTAGAGTACCCTGAAGCCTAAAGTCCGTGTAAGTCACCTAATTGCCCTAAGTATCTTTTTAGCTTTGATTGGGTTGAATAATTATAGTAAGGAAACAAACTAAATATATTTATGAGGTTGATTCCAAAGAAGTATGAGAGATTTTGTGGATTTCAAATGTTTTTTGGGATTTTGTAATGTAATGTAGTGATATGGTCTGATTTTGATGTGGTTGGGAGGGGACCATACTCCCATGGGAGAAAGGCTCTGTAATCAATCCCTTCTTTTGTAGGTCATGTGTCCCACAAAGATCGGGGAAGAGAATCTCGACCTTACTATTTGCTATCTTTTAAATGTTTTAATTTGTGGCGGTAGCTACATCTATGAGGTTGCATATCGGACGATGGTTCGCTTCCCAATGATGGTCCAGCATACGCTCACATTGCTGCTGAAAAATCAGCCGAATGAAAGGAGCACGTATCATATCATGGTGTACGCGTCCATACAAACACATATTGAGAAAGTATCACATTCAACATGCATGAAAACCCGTAATTTCAAATCATTGTACATGGTTATGATGCACATATTTCCTTTCGTTTCACGACATAAAGTTTTTACCGAACATGCATATATATCCACATGGCAAATCTTTCATTATTATCATACATGACTCATCAGTATCTCATTAGACGTAACATGAACATGATATCATTACATATATAGATTGACATTCCAGAAGTACATGCATCATATAATATTCATAAACATAACATAATATATAACATCAGAAAATCAGATATAGATGGATGAACTGAGTCGGAAGGTATTCCAACGGTAAGTCAACTTATTTTGTTGGTCAAAGCCGAGTCCCATAACATCATATCCATAACATCATTATAAAAATTAATTCACCTAATCCTTTACATTGACCAAACATTAGCTATACTAACCTTAAATGCCCCAGATTACGTCAAAATGGCTCCAGAACAATCAGAATTTGAACCGAATAAGCCGTTCAAGCTAAGGAGGAGTCGTCGAGCCGAGCAGATTCAATGTTGGAGAGATGCACGTGGGTCACATTCTAGGTCGGGTCTCGGGTCTCGGGTCAGTGAGTTGAGAGATTTATGGGAGTGGGAAACAATAATTAAAAAAAAAAAACAAAATTTATAGCTTTAACCATTTTATTACAACCATTAAAAATGTATATTTCAATAATAGTAATAATTTGGTTTATTTGAACAGAATTATAAAAATAGTATATTGTGTAAAATAAGGAACAAGACATGATTAAAAAAATTCATGAAAAACATTTGTTTTATTAAAATATAAAAGAAAATGGAATTTTTTTAGAAAATAATTTAATTTATTCATTAATATTTAAAAATAATGTGATATTTATATAATTAAATTAAATAGTAATAATAAAAAAAAAATTAAAATTTAAAATATAGAAAAAAATAATTTAAAATTTAAAATATATAATAATATAAAATATTCAATAAATGATTGGACGGTCAAGATGGATGGAGAACAAAATGAGTGGTTGATTAGTGGAGATGGGGACACATTGTGGGGTCCACTACTCACTAGTCCTTTCACTTTCATATTTAAAGTTGTTGCTTTTTTCCTTTTTTTTTTTTTTTTTACATAAAAATAAAAAAAAATAAAAATAAAAAACTCTTTTCATATTTATTATTATTAATCGAGTCATAGTAAGTAACATCTTTTCATTTTCCAACCCGATCTGATCCATTCGTTTGTCAAGTTGTTTACCTAATCAAACATTTCTAGAACACTTCTAATAGAGGCAGATATAAATCGATAATTAGAGGTGTTAAGCTTTTTATCATCCTAGCGTTGAGATATTTTTTTACAGGACCTCCCCTACTGTATCGTCACTGCAGTAGAGTTTAACCACCAAGTTCGGGATGGATTGGTGAGGTTCCTCTACGCTTAGGACACTAGAAGATCAAACCATGAACGAAGAAAGGCATGAGAGAAAAGCATATTGGCTAGTGATTGTGAGGGTCGCGGACCGACTATAAAACCCTGTTCAATAAGTGGAACGCATTAGCTGTCCCCTATCCGGTTGGGCAATAAGGATCGGAGAAGGGCAATCACTCATTCTTAAAACCAACATTCTTAAGACCAAAGAGGTGGGCGGGAAAGGGGGAAAAGCTCTCTGTTCCTGGTTCTCCTATAGCTGGATTCTCCGGAACCACAAGACTCCTTAGTTAGAATGGGATTCCAACCCAGTACTCGGAGAACATAAGTGGGTTTCATGGAATATTTTCAATTTTGTGACGATTATATCCTTCACTTTCTTCCTCGTACTTTTAGTTAAGTTGTAATTAAATAAACTATAGATTTGAAATTTAGATCTCAAATTAGAACATATATTTTTTTTTATTTAAAGTTTGAAGATTTTATCTCCCAGACCGATACACTTTATTTGTTCGATTTTTATTATAATGAATCTGCATATCATAGTCGGACTAAAAGTTTACATTTTTAGTACAACCTAAATATTTAGGTAGCTTAGTCTATCGACGAAGTGAAGATGTCGATTTCAAGAACATGCTATGGAGTCCTCAATACAACACATTGCATACCGTACAATCATTATACAGAACTCGAATTGAATTTATAAACTTAATTTTCGCAAAAAACAACGTTTGAGATACTTTTTCTTTGATCGAATCTAACAAAAGTACATAACACTAATAACCTAATCTTCTTTCCTCTTTATTTCTTTATCTTCAATGCCAAATGAGAGCCATCGAGTTCTATACAAAAAAGCCCAAAACACCAAATCTCGAGTCTAGCCCACCTACCACAATCAGCTCAGACAACCCAACGGGACATTAAACTTTCAATTTTATGTCTAATAAATTCGTAAATTTAAAACATTAACGAACAACACAAAAAGTTTAAAAACTTATTGAACTCATTCTAAGCTAAGATTTTACGGATCGAAAAGACTACAACAGTACTTTATATACATCAAAGTCCATACCCTTTACCCTAAAATTCAAATTTCTAAACAGAACATACAAACATGGAGAGAGCAGAACAGAGCAGAGATGAACAGAACAAAAATCTTGTTCTTACCAGAACTGGTCGGTTTGGATTAACTGTATAATCTTCTGGTCCAACCTTGCCTGTGGAGTGGTTGCTGTTTGTTTGTCACCATTTTCAGCTGCCAAACACAAGAGAAACAGGAGAGAGAAAGAAAGAGAGAGAACTTTGAGTCAGAACACACACAGCCACATAACAAGTCAAGCTTTGCCTGTTCATATTCATTACTCCATTCCCAATCCCCAAAAAAAGAACTCAGATTTCAGCAATATAGAATGATGATATGTGTTAATGAGAACCCTTTGTTTACTTTAGGCTCTTATGGATGAATGATTACAAACCTAACCATGAACGAAGAAAGGCATGAGAGAAAAGCATATTGGCTAGTGATTGTGAGGGTCGCGGACCGACTATAAAACCCTGTTCAATAAGTGGAACGCATTAGCTGTCCCCTATCCGGTTGGGCAATAAGGATCGGAGAAGGGCAATCACTCATTCTTAAAACCAACATTCTTAAGACCAAAGAGGTGGGCGGGAAAGGGGGAAAAGCTCTCTGTTCCTGGTTCTCCTATAGCTGGATTCTCCGGAACCACAAGACTCCTTAGTTAGAATGGGATTCCAACCCAGTACTCGGAGAACATAAGTGGGTTTCATGGAATATTTTCAATTTTGTGACGATTATATCCTTCACTTTCTTCCTCGTACTTTTAGTTAAGTTGTAATTAAATAAACTATAGATTTGAAATTTAGATCTCAAATTAGAACATATATTTTTTTTTATTTAAAGTTTGAAGATTTTATCTCCCAGACCGATACACTTTATTTGTTCGATTTTTATTATAATGAATCTGCATATCATAGTCGGACTAAAAGTTTACATTTTTAGTACAACCTAAATATTTAGGTAGCTTAGTCTATCGACGAAGTGAAGATGTCGATTTCAAGAACATGCTATGGAGTCCTCAATACAACACATTGCATACCGTACAATCATTATACAGAACTCGAATTGAATTTATAAACTTAATTTTCGCAAAAAACAACGTTTGAGATACTTTTTCTTTGATCGAATCTAACAAAAGTACATAACACTAATAACCTAATCTTCTTTCCTCTTTATTTCTTTATCTTCAATGCCAAATGAGAGCCATCGAGTTCTATACAAAAAAGCCCAAAACACCAAATCTCGAGTCTAGCCCACCTACCACAATCAGCTCAGACAACCCAACGGGACATTAAACTTTCAATTTTATGTCTAATAAATTCGTAAATTTAAAACATTAACGAACAACACAAAAAGTTTAAAAACTTATTGAACTCATTCTAAGCTAAGATTTTACGGATCGAAAAGACTACAACAGTACTTTATATACATCAAAGTCCATACCCTTTACCCTAAAATTCAAATTTCTAAACAGAACATACAAACATGGAGAGAGCAGAACAGAGCAGAGATGAACAGAACAAAAATCTTGTTCTTACCAGAACTGGTCGGTTTGGATTAACTGTATAATCTTCTGGTCCAACCTTGCCTGTGGAGTGGTTGCTGTTTGTTTGTCACCATTTTCAGCTGCCAAACACAAGAGAAACAGGAGAGAGAAAGAAAGAGAGAGAACTTTGAGTCAGAACACACACAGCCACATAACAAGTCAAGCTTTGCCTGTTCATATTCATTACTCCATTCCCAATCCCCAAAAAAAGAACTCAGATTTCAGCAATATAGAATGATGATATGTGTTAATGAGAACCCTTTGTTTACTTTAGGCTCTTATGGATGAATGATTACAAACCGAGTTGGAGGCACTTTTGAGCTCTTCGAGATGGAAGGAGAGTTAAGAATATAGACGTTGTTGAGCTCTTCGAGATGTCTATATTCTTCTTCACTTCCATGGAAACATACAAACTTAAATGGGTCCTATCTGTTTAGGAAAAGCTAGCTATCATTGATTACACAATGAGTTTGATGCTCTTCTTACTCTAATGGGTCCCCTTAATCCCTTTTACATGCTTATGGTAGTTGAGTTCTTCGAGATGTCTGGACTCTTTTGTGAGATCCCACGTTGATTGGAGAGAGGAACGAGTGTCACAGTGAGGACGCTGAAGCCCAAAGAGTGGTGGACTGTAAGATCCTACATTGGCTGAGGAGGAGGAGAACGAAACATTCTTTATAAGTGTGTGGAAACCTCTCTCTAGCAAACATGTTTTGAAAACCTTGAGTGGAAGCCCGAAAGTGAAAACCCAAAGAAGATAATATCTGCTAGTGGTATGCTTGGGCAGAGTCTGACACTGAGCGGTGTACCAGGGAGGACACTGGTCCTCAAAGGAAGGTGGATTGTGAGATCCCATATCAGTTGGGGAGAGGAACGAGTGCTAACGAGGACGCTGGAGTCCAAAGAGGGGTGGATTGTGAGATTCCACATTGGTTGAGGAGGAGAACAAAGCATGCTTTCTAAGGGCATGGAAACTTCTCCATAGCAGATGTGTTTTAAAAACCTTGAGGGGAAGCACAAAGAGAACAATATCTGTTAGCGGTGGGGTTGGACTGTTACAAATGGTATCAAAGTCAGACACTAGACAGTATGCCAAGGAGGACGCTGGGTCTCGAAGGGGGGTGGATTATGAGTTCCCACATGGATACGAGAGAGGAACAGGTGTCAACGAGGACACTAGACCCCAAAAGGGAGGTGGATTATAAGATCCTACATCAATTGAGGAGGAGAACAAAACCTTAAGGGAAAGCCCGAAAAGAAAAGGTTAAAGAGAACAGTATCTACTAGCAGTGAGCCGTTACGTAAACGGGCTCATATTCGAAATCAACAGTAGCTGTAAGGCTAAATGCAATGAGATATGGTTGTTTAAAGGTTTTGAAGTGAAGTGGGGAAGCAAGAAAACTGAAGGAATTGACCCCTCAAAAGTGGAAGCAGACATAATCCTGGCCCAGCCACCATAAATAAACTAGAACAGCCAACTTATTCAAACACAAACCCCGCCACTTTATCATTCTCTTTCTCACTTTCCATCATATGCATTCAAATTTTCTTCTTTGCTTTGTTTTCTGTGATTGCTTGCTTTACCACCAAAAAAAAGAAGAACACATACACATAACCCTTCTTACTTTTGAGTGTTTTTTAACTCAATTTCATATCATACTAACCTCAAAACTCAGCATGAAGTTGTTGTTGCCTTCTCCTTCTTGCTCTTCCACTTCTTCCTTCTCCACTTCCAACTTTGATCCTCATGTCTGCAACCCCAGAGCTGCAGCAGCTACCCCCAGCTGCCTTTCGGGAATTCTCCGCCGAATTCTCTGCTCCGGTAGCCTCCCGACGCACCCGTCCGATCAGACTACAGAAGAAACCAGCTCATTAAAGTCTGAGGACAATGTTAAGAACGTGGGTGTCATCAAACACACAAATGGTGGGCTTGAGGCCAAGCCCACCGCTGGAATTGTGGCCAGGCTGATGGGTTTGGATACCATGCCAGATATGAAGCAGAATTGTAATTCAATGGCAAGAACTCAATCCATGAACTCTGTGGAGCATTTCTACAAACACCTTGAAGGTAGACATAAAGGGGTTAGATCAACACAGTCGTTTCGAGAGATACCCACCTTTCTCGAGCTTGAAAATGAAGATTACTTCATCCTAAGCTTCGAAGGAGACAGCAAAAATGAAGAACTCAAAGCGAAAGCAAGAAGGCATGGAGAAGAAAAATGTAAAAACAGGGGAAGCAACAAAACAGAGCATTCTTACGTGAGAAAGACGAAGAAGAAGATATTCAATCCAGAAGAAGCCAATGAGTTCGTCCTAATCGATTTGAAACAAAAGAAGAAATCAAGAAAAAGAGTCTCAAGAAATAAACCAACCTCCAGAATTTCAACCAAGGATCGCCATGGCAGAAGATCAACAAGGAAGGTAGAATCAGAGCAGAGCTCCGACGAATTAAGCCCAGTATCAGTTCTTGATAGCAGTGAATTCCTCCGAGATTCTGAAGAAGCAGCCCCATTATCAGGTTTTATTTCGCTTTCTTCAACAAACCCTAATTCAGATTCTTCAATTTGGTTCCTTAAATCGCACTCTTTCAGGAGACGCCGCTTCGAAATCCCCCGTAAACAGTCGAAGGAAATTATCACCGGAGCTCGAAATCTCTCAGCGACCGTCTCGCAACGACGATGATTTGATAATCAAAGAAGGAAACCCCGCGAAGACGAAGGCGATTGAAGAAGAGATTTGTAAAATAACAGAGATGGAATTGGGGAAATCGAATTGGAATTACAGGAAATTTTGTGAAGAACATGAAGAACTTGGAGTTGAGAGTATAATTGAAGGCTTTGATTCGTTCATTCTTGAAGGATTGATAGAGGAATTTGCAGAACAAATGTATGATTCGATCTTCATCTGAAGATCAACTACTAACATGTAAATTTTCGAATTATAGTTTACTAAGTTCACCAAAAATTGAACCGGAAAAACAAAATCCTGTTCTACATTCTGATTTCAAATTGTATTTACAATTTGAATTTGAATTCGCCGTACGAACAAAGAATCTTTCCTTTGAATTTTTAGTTCAAAAGTACACAAATTTCTGAAAGATTAAATGCTAAAACTCGGATTATACAAATATAATAATTTACATTACAAAAAAAAAATGTAGTTCAATTCAAATTGATCGTAGCAGGTAGAACAACACCAGCTGCTTGTTCTTCAACTACACCATCTTGTTTACAAACAAGTTTGATTACAGAACCAGACCCCATTTGGTACTTCTGTTCTGCTTCCACAAAGCTTCTATGAAGAACAAGCTCCACCCATTCTTCCATGGCTCCTTTCTTCTCTGATACCCACTTCGCTGCAAGAATTTGGACGACTATTTCGTACTCGATCTCCAATACGACCTTGTTTCCAAACACCCTTTCGAACTGCAACCGTATTTCCTTCACTAGCTTCTCCGCTGCTTCGTCGAAATCATATGGTTTGAACACGACCTTCTCGTCTACTTGTTCAAGGAATTCGTCTAGCCATGTCTCCGAGCCTTCTGATATTGAGTCGCTATCACAATCACTGTAGTTGGGTTCTTCTTCTTCCTCTTCCTCGACCTCTTCCACTGGGAGATTCAAGTCTAGGAAGGATTTCGACGAGGATGCCTTCTTCTGCATCTTTGAGTTCGTTTCCCTATTTGTGGATTCATGTAATTTTCTCTTTTTCAAGAGGTTCGAGCCTCCATGGGCGGATGTAATTCTAACGTTCGTGTCGTTGTGTTCATTGACATCACTCGAAAAACCTCCTATTAGTAATTGCATTTGACAGTTCTTGGCTGTAAGTATTCTCTCCTCGGAAAATTCAGTCTGTACATCGAACGTTTTGTCGATGTTTTGTTCCTCGATGTTGTCACGAAAATTGTGTTATTTATGGTAATTTGTCTCCCGTGTGAATCTGGAAACTTACCGGTCGTGATTGCCTGGGACAAGCAACTCTTGGCCCGAACGTCGGCCTTGTCGACATTCTCAAGGAGGACGACCGAAGAGGGTTTCTTCCTCAACTCCCCAGCAACATAATCCACAACGGTTTGTCCACGAAACCGCTCGTCGTAACCATCTAATCCTCCACAGTCAAAGAGTGAGTTCGGTCGGCGATCATGGTCCTGTGAACCGAAATCGACTGTGATAAGGTTTTCTCTTCTTCCGAACATCAACTCAGCAAGAGCTATCGAAATTTTACGCTTTCCTATCATGTCGGGACCAAGGAATGTTAGCCAAATATCTTGCCTTGAACTCGAGCAATGCCGCCTTCCGCTACCACTCCGACAACGAAGAATGGTTTCGATAATAGAACTTATGGCCTTTCCTTGCCAGCTAACTTTTTCAATCAGCGCATTCCAGAGTGGCTTGAACTCTCTCATATCAACTGGTCGTCGTCCAGCGTTCAGATCAGAGCAACCGGGCGATTGGCCCGGGTTATCGTTGCTTAGCCTACACTCTGTCCGACTCCCTAATTCTGAAACTTTTCCCTTGTTCTCACCAGCTGATGCATATAACGACCCGAGACCCAGATCAGTGGTAACCGAGAAGACGGGTGAGGGTAATAGTTTATCAGAGTGAGGATGCCGTTCTGGAACAACAGTTCTCGGTTGGAAACTATCGGTGTGAGTGTCGGAAATCTCCGATATCAGCCTGCCTTGCTTGTTATGCAAGTCTCTAGATAACCTCGGATTTGTACTTACAGATCTTCCTCCGGTTACAGATGACGGTTCTTCACCACTTCTATCGTGATCTAAAGCAACTCGAGTCGACTCAAGAACCATCCCATGCCTAGTATGTGAAATGTCGAGTTTCGGGAACCGTTGCGTTTGATGAAGACGGCAGATATCGTTCCACTTCTTTTGCAGTCCAATTAGCTTATCACTCAATGTACTTGTGTCGTCACTGGTCTGCGCTGGATCAAGTTCATAAGAATGTAATTACTCGGGAGTGAATCGACGACACGAAAAGTTGAAGAAATTTACTACGAAAGAGTAACACACCTTACACACATCAAATTCCTTAGTTTTTGCATCCGGTTCAGTCGTTGGTATATGTAAGGAACTTTCAGTGTGTCGACCGGGGAGAGTAGTCGATCCTGGCTTCCATATAGCAGCAACTTCCTGCTCGTATTTTTCGGTGCATTGATGACAGCGAGTGAACTGATTCAAACTGCTTGACCGACTTGGGAAACTCGATTGCGAAGGGAAAAATCCACCGAATGGGACGAACGATCCCATTAAACTGCAAATTACAAGCATGAACGGTGAGATCTATCATATACATGATTCGACTCGAATATCAACTTGTAAAATGTTTGTCCCTAACTTACATATAACTTAGTACACATCTCGAAGTTGTCATTAATGACTAAACTTATTGTTTTTCAAATCCTCAAGCACTAAAATGAACGTTTTAAAAGTTAAAAGACAAAAATGTTGTATGAGATCCCACGTCGGTTTGAGATGGGAACAAAACATTCCTTATAAGGGTGTGGAAACCTCTCCCTAGTAGACACATTTCAAAATCGTGAGGATGACGGCGATACGCAATATCTACTAGCAGTGGGCTTGAGCTGTTACAAATGGTATCAGAGTCAGGTTCCGGACGGTGTATCAGTGAGGACGTTGAGACTTCGAGGGGAGTGGACTGTGAGATCCCACATCGGTTGGAAAGGGGAACGAAACATTCCTTATAAGGGTATGGAAACCTCTCCCTAGTAGACACATTTTAAAACCACAAGGTTGACGACGAGGAACAAAACATTCCTTATAAGGGTGTGGAAACCTCTCTCTATTAGACACATTTTAAAACCATGAGGTTAACGGGAAACATTCCTTAAAAGGGTGTGGAAACCTCTCCCTAGTGGACACATTTTAAAACCGTGAGGTTGACGGCGGGGAACGTAACATTCCTTAAAAGGGTGTGGAAACCTCTCTCTAGTAAACACATTTTAAAACCGTGAGGTTGACGGCGGGGAACGAAACATTCCTTATAAGGGTGTGGAAACCTCTCCCTAGTAGGCACATTTTAAAACCATGAGATTGACAGCGGGGAACGAAACATTCCTTCTAAGGGTGTTGAAATCCCTCCCTAGTAGACACGTTTTAAAACCGTGAGGTTGACAGCAAACAATATTTGATAGCGGCAGGCTTGAGTATATCCGAAAGTTAAAGGACTAAACGGATATTTTGAAAGGTTAGGGAGCAAAATAGAACAAAAGGGTGAAAAAGTTGAGGAACCCAATAGAAAACTACACGTAATATAAAGTACAACTTTATTTTATAAACTTTAAAACATCCCTTCTTCAATAAAATAATACCTGCATGTTCTTCAAAAGAACAAGAAACAAAAAACAAAACATGAAGAAACCAGATCTAACAACATTATAATAACCCCTTCNTAGCTTGTATGATCATTGTATCCACCTGAAATTAGTATAGAAAGTGAATTACGACAATTTGTTGGGAAAAGATGAACAAACAACCAAAACACAAAATGACCCTTCATCGCTATCATCATCTTCTTCATTGATAGCAGATTATAAAAAGCTCAGATTTCAATGATATCCAAGCAGCTAAAGTAATATTAAAAAACAACCCATTTGAGCTAAGAGTAGCAGCTATAAAAAGCTCAAGAAACTCACCTGGATTTACCTCCAAACACATCCACCATGGACTTAGAAGTTATGGGAAGAACATGAACATCCCAATCCTTTTCAATGGCTGGAAACCGAACCCGAAACTTCTCGTGCAGCTCGTAAGTTCCCACAGCTCCAATCAACCAAACTCTCCCATTGTGAAGTTTCAACAAAGATGTAAGTTGAGATACCACAAAACTCATGCCATTGCTATCATCATCTTCTTCTAAGCTACTCAATTCCCCATAATTCACTACCAAACCAGGCCCTGAACATTGCTGAACCATCTCAGAAACCTCCTCAAATTTCAATTTGACACTCTCTTTGCTTCCATTTCCACTCACAAATTCAGAAATCTCCTTCTCAATGCAAACTACCCTTAATCCAGAAAGTTCCCCTGGAAGAACATCAGATTTACAGCTATGAACACAATCAGTGAAGCTCCGGAGAGCTTCAACGGCGTAGACACCAATCAATAATGGATTCCTCTGTTTTTTCCTCACTAAAACCTCACCGATTCTTCTGGAATTGGCATCGTTATCACTATTTCCATGGCTGCTAGTGAAAGGGAAGGGGAAATTCCGGTGACCCACATCGGAATCCGGGAGATTACAGAGGAAAATCGGAGGGAAACGACCGGAACGGGAGAATCGGGAAGGATGGTGAGAGAGAGGTGGATGCATTATCGCTAATTTAATGTCGCAGCTTCGAAACCCAGCTTCACCAAAAACCCTACTCACAATCGGATCATCAAGAATCGACAAAATAAAATACTTAAGTTCTACCTTTAAAATCGAAGGGGTTTGTTGCTGATTATGAATCTGATAGAGATGGAAGCTATCTGGGTGTCGCCGTTGATTAGCTTGGGATCGTTTGATGGCGGCCATGAGGGAATTCGAAATCGGTGGCTCATCGGAGGGTTTAGAGGAAGGAAGCCGATCGAGAGACACGCCGACGGACAAATCGAGTGCTCGGAACTGGAGGCGTGGAGGGTACGCGCAGCTATGGGAGCGAGAGCAGGCATCGCGAAGAGCAGAGGAAGGTAAAGACAACAAAGCGGAGACAGCATGAAGAGAGGTAGTTTGAGCGTGGCAGCGGCGGCGAGCAACGGAAACAGCATCATCTAAAGCCCTGGCCGCCTCCTCCGTCAAGCATTGCCTTGCAGCGCTCACCGGCGTCGGCATCGCCGGGCAGCATACGAAAAACCCCTTTAAAATAAACAGAGTAGAATTGAAAGTCCTGTACGGCGGCGGAAGAAAGAAACAGAGAGAGGAAAAACAGAGGTGGGAATCTGGTTATTGGGTGATTGAGGTCGATGGAGAAGCGCCGGACGGCAGCGGCGGCGGATGCGACGGTGAATGGGTGGACGGCGGAGAGAAGTGAGCATAGATTGTTGGGGTTGTAAGCAAGAAAAGATGGGATTTAGACACAAAATTTGAGAGATTTTTTGGTTTTTGTTTGTTGATAATAATAATTTAGAGATCTTTGGATTTAGATGCCGTATCCACTTAACCAAATGGACCAACTATTCAACTGTGGTGCTTGGAAATTGAGGGGTCCCTTTTTTTCTTTTTCTTTTTTCTTTTTTTTTTTTTTTAAATTTATTTATTATTTATTCCATTATGAAGTGAGAGAAAATTGCCTCTATTTCTTTTCTTTTTTTTTTTCTTTTTTTTTTTTATAAAATATTTATTCAAATTTGTTAATAATAAATGGGTCGATCAATTATCAAGTTATAATAGATTTCTTATGATTGAAGCTCACGCTCTTTTTCTTAGCTTTTTTGTATTTGGTGATTACTGAATTTTGATTTTGGAGTTTCATGGACTTTAGAAGCGACGTACACTCTAAAAAGGTTAGATGATTTGAGTTTGATTATCAAAAATTGCTCGTTTATATTATATTTGAACTAACTCGATCAGGGGTGAATGCTAAACAAGCTATAAACATATCGATTAAATTGTGTGGTGTACTATATCTAAAAAAGTCAACCTTTTGACTAGAGTACGATGTCAAAGAAGATGGGTCGTAGTCACATATAAAGTAAAATATTAAGTCAAACTAAGAGAATTTTGTATTAACAAAGTAAAAAATTTATTACCAAACAAGGAAAAATATTTTTAAAGTGAAAAATAATACTTATAAATGGTTGGGTTTTTTTAACTAAAAATTTATGAAACTATATAATTTAATTTTAACATTTAAACGGGGATTAAATTTTTTATTTTTTTTTAAATAATATGAATAAATTTTATAGTTTACTATAAAATTATATATTAAAATAGTCGGATAGTCACCCACAGACGATTCGTCAAGGTTGGTTTAAAATTCAATTAGAGTTTTTTTTTTTTTTTACAAACGTGCAAATATGCATATTTGACACGCAGAAACTCGTCTTGAACACAGCGTAAAATCTTCATTTAAACAAAAAATAAGGAAATGAGTAGAGAGAGATTTCTTTTTCTTATGAGCTAAACGGGGTCCGGGATAGGATTACATTTCCTGTCCTCGACTCCAACTTTGTTCCCGACATATCTCTATATATATATATTTATTTATTTATTTATTTATTTATTTATTTGAAAGTTAAAATTTGAGGTAAACAAAAAGATAAAAAAAGAGAGTTAAAAATTTAAAAGTAAAATAAAAAAATAATAACAAAGCAAAGAGATACGCAATCTAGAAGTCACAATCAATCAAAGAAGCCCCCACGGAGAGAGAACAGATGCTGTGGCAGTGGCAGTGGCAGCCTCCAATTGGACAATCACATCACTCAGATATTTGATCACACGGTTCATATGCTGCCACGTAGCACGTAATACTACTAACAAATGTACCTGATTATACCCTTACAAAGTCGACAGAGACAAAAGCTAACCAAGCAAGTGGCAGCAGGCATCCCTAGCTCTAAATAAATCAATAATTAATTAATTAATTAATTTTCTTTTTTATTTTAATTTTTTTTGGGTTTGGAAAATTAATAAGTAATGAGAGAGAAAAAGTGTTTGATTTGACATTGCTTTGGTGTATTTTGCAGCCTCCATCTATGAATTATATATTCTTTTTTTAAATATTAAAAAAAAAAAGCGCGTGTACGACACGATCCAACCAAGGCGCGTGGGAAGACAGTGCTTTTAACGAACTATTTAAGAGAGAGAAAGAGAAAAAAAATGGAAAGACCGTAAGACTTCACTTTCTAGAAAAAGGAAAACCCCGAAGTCTTTTTTTTATTTTTATTTTTAATTTATTAAATAGAAAAAGTTAGGAATTGTTTGTTTACATTAAAATAATAATAATATTAATAATAAATAATTATTCAAACCCATCTAAAAATTCAATTATTGAAAAAAAATATATATATATATTACCTCAATTTTTTACCTTAGCTGTAACTGTCTGTCTTTTTAACGGTTTTTTTTTAAAACTTATTTATTTCACTTCAACCCGTACTCTCGAGCACTCTAGTATATTCTACTTGTTCATTTTGTGTTGATTTGGGGTTCGATTGGGTCGTCGGGAGAATCGACCTCTTAAGTTAAAGTTTTTTCTTGAACGTTTCCATCGTGATAACTATAATAACAGTTGCAACCATAAACGTACTAGCAGTTAAGACGGAAGGGACAAAGTACTCATTTGAGACGTTACTCTAAACAAAAGACGGAGGCCCCTACTAGAAACTAATCATTAAAATGAAGAAAAACAGGTAGACTCGTGAGACTAAACGACGCATTCAAAACCTAGAGTCCATACTTAGAAAGTGGTTGGAAAAGTGCGAGTAGGTTGGTGGAGTTAGAGCCCACCATGTGTTTTTTCCCTATTTAACAAACAAAAGTATTCATTTCTTAGGCCAATAAATTACTACAAGAGTTTCTCCTTTTGGTCACACAGTCGATTTACAAAACTTTAAAATATAAAAATAAAAAATTTAAATCGAAATATTTATTAAGATAAAGCTTTCGATAATTTAAAAACAAACAAATCAATAAATATAAAATTTAATTTTTCAAAATAAAACTTACAAAAAAAAAAGTTATTCCTCACTTTCGTTGAAAATTAAAAAGCGAACGATTTAATTAATCACAACACTTTATGTTATTTAATAATAATAAGAATAGACAAATGTTATCAACAAAATATCGATAAGCATAATAAATAGAAGATTGAAAGTTGACGTGGCACGTCGTGTCAATTCTTATTTCAAACATCGAAAATATTATTATTATTATTATTATTTTTTGTCTCTAAAAAGGGAATCTTTTAAGATATAAAAAAGATTTACCTTCTTTGTATATATAAAAAATAATAATAATAAAGAATATATTTCTTTTAAAAGGAATCCCTTCACACCTACACAAACTCCCATCAATGGCTAAACCATTTTATTCTAAGGTGATAGGCATATTTACTCATAATTTCGTCCTTCCGACCGACCCCTAACCTTAAATCGGGAATTTTAGAGCCCGTTTTGAAAATTATGTCTATTTTTTCGTTATTTTTAATTTTCACCGTTCAAAAGAAAAGGTAGATGTCAAAAGAAGTAAGCTCATAAGTACAAAAACTAAATAGATACCGACCTTAACGATTCTAAACAAATAAACAAACTCGTTAACATATATATTCTTAATAAAAAAATTAAAAGTCTAAATTTGTTCGTTGAACTAAAAATTTTGATCGAAAAATCATAATTAAAGAAGAAATTCGAACATGGTTATTATTATTATTTTTAAAAAATCCCACTTTTTATTTGAAAGCTTAGAACTTTATGGAGATAAGATTAGGGCTTTTGAATTGATGTGACACCATTTTCAATGTGACACAAAATTAAATTAAATTAAATTAAAAAGACAAATTCATTTCATTGAAATTCCTTTGAAAAAAAGATGCTTAATGTACATATCCCTTTTTCTTTTTTTATATTTTCTAAATTATAAAAGAAAAAATGGTTTGCTAAACGACAAACTACAAATAATGATTTATTTCCACCATTTTTCTCTAAAATATTTTATTCTATTAATTATATTAGTAAATAATAATAATAATCTTGATATATTATGATGAAGACTTAGTTACATTGATTATTTATTTAATATTTGTCTAATATATTTAATCGTGATAATAACTTCCAACCAATAATTTTAAAATGGTTCCTAATTAATATTTGATTTATTAAACTATATTTAAGCGGCCTTTGTATTTATTCAAAAGTCAAAACAAATTTTCACATATTTTATCTATTTATTAGATTTGACTTGGTCTTTTCTAGGATTTTAATTTTTTTAATTTTAGTTTTAAAAAACTAAATTTATAAATACTACCTCTAATTTTTTATTATTTAACTAAAAAAATGTAATTTTTGTTTTTTTTTTCTTTAAATATTGGGCTAATAATTTTTTTTTTAAAAAAATAAGTAAATGAAACTATTTTTTTTAATAGATTGGGCTATTGGGCTTAGCCAGATTTAAAAGCCCAAATTAATAACTCTAATTGGGCTTAAAATGACAAAATGTGATAAGGATTTATAACCGATTTAAATTATCGACTAAAAGGTTCCAGGTTCGAATCTCCACCCACGTTAAACATTAATCTTGTATTTCAAAACAACCAAGACATCATCGGTTAAAACTGCAGAAATTTAGTGCAATGGATTCAAAAGGTCAAATTAGTCAAACCTCTCTTTACATCCTCTTCTTACTCGCTCGGAAACCTGTGTTCGAGAGGTTGATGTGTCGGTCCCTTGTGTTTCCCTACATCACATTGCTCCTATATGAGAACAGTATTATTTAACAATCACAAGACTCACCTACCAGGTTTTGCACACGGAGAGAAAAGAGTCAAGTCGACCCCGAATAATGATTGCATCACGACTCTTGCCATAAAAATGGTTGGATGTGCGGCATTACCAACTATGAGAAATCCACCGATCGGGAAAGTCATGTGATCAAGTAGTTGTGAGACGTGTGTATAGAATTTGTGTATATAATAATGTATGTATGACAAGAAATGAGGAGAGCAAGAGGTTGATAGCTATTTGTCGTCAAGGCATCACATTCACATGGAGTGTTGCATCAAAGAAAGAGGTGAAATAGATTCTTTAAAACACTCTTCAATTTCATATAACTTCTTTAAGTTGTTAACTCTTGTCTCTTTTCTCCATCGGCCCTACAAATGTGAAGGAAAAAACAAACACAACAGAACAATTGGTATTCTTCTGCCTACCTGAAATCGAAACCAAGAGCTTCGTCACATGTTCGAACATTAGCTTGAGTAAAAAATAGAACACAAGGGATTTTACTTAATCTTCTCCAAATTACTATCTTATTGATATGAACGGAGACATTAATCATACGAGATAAACTTCAAGGAAGATGTGAAGAAAATATTGTTCATTATCACAATGTTGGAATTCATGCCACAGTAAAGAAGAATCAAGCTACATTTATTATTGGATGGTTACAAATTTTTTGTGGACGAGTTATGGTGTTTCGTTCATGTATTTTAAGGCTTTTATTTACATTAAAATTAGATTTACATAGGGGCTAATTATGATCCTAAAATATGAAAGTTACAATTTTTGAAATGCCTCGTGGATGGTCGACTACTCTAATTTTGAGGCTATATAAAGTTATGTATATTGTCTTTATAAATAGATTTGAAAAAGGCAGTAAAAAGAACATTTGTGCCTTCTTTTAGCTAATTGCTAAGTTTCTTTGCAATTTAGTTCAGAATCATTCAAGTTCGACATGATCGACATTTCTTCTAGAGTGATTCGAATCTCAAACAAGTTTTTTTGCATTGGGATATTTGATTAGTAAGGTAATCTGAATTTAACTTTTCTTTGGAGTGGTTCATTTATCATTAGGGCTGAGTTTCTTTGTAATTCTATGTAGTTTAGGTTGCATGTTCAGAACCATTTAAGATCGGTCTTACTTGTGGAGTGATTCGAATCTCAAACAAGAGTTCTTGCCTTGAGATATTCGATCAACAAGATAATCCAAATTTTACTTTCACTCACAGTTATTTCTTATCATTAGGGCTAAGTTTATTTGGAATTCTATATGTTTTTTTTTTTTTTTAAGTTTTTCCCATGCTCGGTCGAGCTGTCTGAGGTTGATGATGCATCCGGTAAGCTCTTTCGGTATTCATCTCCAGAGCCTAGTCAGATGCTTCAATCCTTCGCAGTGGAAGAATCAGGGGAGACAGGGTCATTTAACGACGGTGAAATGAGGATCACTTCGAAACTTGTTGAGAATTGACGTTTTAAGGTCTAAAAGCTCTCCAACGTGTTGCAGGTACTTCGACCGTGAGAGGGTCTTTTGGCCACCGTGTGAAGCTTAGCTTGCTTTAGCAGCCACGGGATCGATTGTTCTCACACTCCTCAAAAGAAAGTTTCGCCCACTACGACGACATTCTTTTCTTTCATTATTTAGCTGCCCCATTTCGGCATCAATTGCAGAAAGCTTGTTTGTAGCATCTATAGCCATGTTTAGAATCATTCAAGTTTGACATGATTGATCTTTCTTGTCTAGTGATTCAAATCTCAAACAAGTGTCTTTATCTTAAGATATTCGATCAACGAGGTAATCCAAATCTTATAACAAAAATTCCTTTGTCACTTATAATAATGGAGAGTTGGGAACTTGAGATCAATTCTAGACATCTTAACAAAGGTATACACTATATGAACTATGAACAAGGTCCAACAGCTCCCCATTAAAACATATTTAAAGCATCTCAAACATAAGCTAACACTATTACAACCAAGAACAAACAGAAGAATTTATTTCATAAAACCTATTCAAGTTTCCCATATGCTTCATCTCTAAATATGCTCTATCATATCATCCAAACTCATACTATGTTAATCATAGTAACATAAACAAGCAGCAGCAGCAGCTCCAATAACAAAGAAAAATTCATATAACTAAAGATGATCACCAAAAAACCTCACAACCCTATCTTCAGGACTGGTTACATTCAAAATTCTCAGCCAAACAAATCCTTCCAATTTCAAGAACAAGGCAACAGAGATTTCCCTAACTTAATCTAACCAATAATGCTATATATTCAAAGCTACTTCAGAGATATATGAATACGTGTGCGTGTGAACAGAAACCAAATGGATTATTGGGGGATATAACAATCGATAGCATACCAATAAGGAGAACGAAAACAGAGTCCCTTAGAATCCTCCACAGCAAGAGAGATTTCCCTAACTCGCTTCATCTTTCCTACCTCGATCAATGCCGCCATTTCTGCAAAATCAATCCATCAAATTACTCACGAAACAAACCCTAAACCATTTCGAACAGAAAATAAGATCGATTGAATTGAAGGAAACGGAGACTCACTCACTTGTACGAAACTCGCTTCATTGCGGGTCGCCATTCCAGCGAGAAAAACCAGAAAAGTGAGAGAGAAGCCGGCGCCATTTCTAGATACGATTCAACTAGAAAGAAACTGGGGAGGAGGTTTATTATTATTATTATTATTATTATTATTTATTATATTATTTTGGTTAAATTATAAATTTAATTATTGTAATTTTTTAAAAATTAAAACTTAGATGAAAGTCACGGCTAATTAAGGAATGANAAAAAAAAAAAAAAAAAAAAACTATCTCCATTGGTACGAGTCTCTCTTGGGAAGCCGAAAGCAAAGACATGAGAGCTTATGCTCAAAGTGGACAATACCATACCATTGTGGAGAGTCGTGTGTCATCTAACATGGTATCAAAGTCATAACCTAAACTTAACCACGTCAATAGAATCCTCAAATGTCGAACAAAGGACTCCAAAAGAAAAAGGAGTCGAGGCTTCTCAAAGGCATAGTAATGACTAAGACTCCAAAAGAAAAAGAAGTCGAACCTTGATCAAGGGGAGGCGTACTTTGTTCAAGGGGAGGTATTGGATGAAAATCTCATATCGGCTAATTTAGAAAATGATCATGAGTTTATAATCAGCCTTCAAAGGAGTCGTGTTCATCTAACAATTATTATTATTATTATAATAGTTAAATTATAAATATAATTCTTATAATTTTTTTTAAAAAAAATAAAACTTAGTTATTAAAATTTTAAATATCATTGGAAAATAGAAAAAAAATTGCATTTAAAATTGTTTAATATGGTGAAATTAGATAAGTATATTTTAAATAAATACTAATAATGATTAGTAAATAAATAAAGTAAACCCTAAGTTATAGGAAATAATATTTAAAATTTGGTTGCATTAATCCCAATAAAAATGGCTTATTAAAGAAGTAAACCTCTATTAGTACTAATAAAGCCAAAAACCCATCCCAAGCTGAGCTGGATCTAATGTGCCATTATATCCTTTTTCTACTTTAATTTCAACCACTAATACTTTTAAACATTTAATTAATAAAAATAAAAAATAATTAAAATATGAAATATTCTCTTCCGTCCATATCAAACCTGTGATGGATTTGCTTTGGGCTTTCCCAAAAAGACATTCATTTCAATGGAAAGAGTATTCATTTATTATAAACTCATGATCATTTTCAAAATTAGCCGATGTGGGACTTTCCTCCAACACCTCCCCTCGAACAAAGTACGCCTCCCCTTAATCGTGGCTCGACTCATTTTCTTTGGAGTCTTCGTCATTTCTGACTATGCCTTCGAGGAGTCTTGACTCTGTTTTCTTATAGAGTCATTTGTTCGACATTTGAGGATTCTATTGACATGACTAAACCACTTTTTTTTAGACTTCAAACATATTTTAAACTTTTTTTAAAAGTTAAAAAAAATACTTTCACTAGTGGCAGCGAATTTTCAAAAAATAACTTTCATATATTGACAGTAATTTTTTGTTGTAAAGGTAAAGAGTGTTAATACTATTTTTAAAAATTAAAAATTATTAATATTTTTTATATCACGATTAATGATGGATTATTTTGGGGATTTATTTTCAAAATAAAATTTAATTTTTATGTTGTGAGATAAAATTCATCCCTTATTAAATATATTAATTGCAACAATAATTTAAGGAAAAATTTAAAATTATACCGTTACTTGGAATGGAAGGTTAAAATGGATGAAATTGAAACCTAAAATTGGTCCACCCATTAAATATTTCCCCAAAATTTATATACATTTATTTTTCATTCATGACACTTTACTTATTTTTGACGAATTATTACATGTGAATTTCAAAATTAGACTTTAATTTTAAATATTGTGTTTACTAACTAAATATTAACTATTAATTTATTTATCAACACCTTTTGTATCATAAATTTTATTTATATTTTCAAATTACTCATCATCCTCATTTTTTTATATTTTATTTCATTCTCTTCTCCAATTGACGTTGAATCTTATGGTGTTTGGCTCTCTAATTGATGAGGGATTTCATAATCCGCCCTTTTTAGGACCCAGTATCCTCGAGGTGTTTGACCCTAATACCATTTGTAACGGCCTAAGTCCACTGCTACACAGATATTGTCTACTTTGACCCATTAACCCATTACGTATTGTCAGAGAGAAGTCTGCCCCTTTTTAGGACCCAGTATCCTGGCGGTATTTGACCGTCTACTTTGACCCGTTATGTATCGTCAGGGAGAAGTCCGTCCCTTTTTAGGACCCAACATCCTCGCGGTGTTTTGACCCTAATATCATTTGTAACAGTTAAGTCCACTGCTAACAGATATTGTCTACTTTGACCCGTCCACTGCTAACAGATATTGTGTACTTTGACTGGTTAGAGGTTCAAAATATAAAAAATATTGGTTTTAAATTTTTAAAAAATTACTACATGTAAAATGTTTTTTTTATATGGATTTAAAGACCAAATCAACATATTTTTTTTAAAAAAAATACAATGATAGGAAAACGGAAAAAGAAAAGAATATTAGGATATTTTATAATATTATTAACAAATTGAAAAATATAAAAAAATAAAAAAATAAAAAAATTCAACTCTGAAGCTGTGAGACATTTGCTCACCCTGTTTTTTTTTTATATAGACAATGCCCGTGATTTAACACAGCCTCCCACCCTGAAGAATCTTGGTTTTGTTCTCCTCCTCTTCTTCTTCTTCTTCTTCTTCCTGGTTCTTGAATTGTTCGTTCAAATTTCAATATAATTCATCTTCCATTGTTCTTCAATGAAGGGGAAGGAGGAGCGTGATAATTCTATCAATCTGCAGAGGCAGCAGCTTCCCAAATGACACCTGAATTCGCTTTTCTCGCCGCCGTCTTGATATCTTTGCAGCTGCAGCTGCATTTCGCCGACGCTTTTGGCTCTGCCTCCACCGTTTCTGTCGCCTATGGCACCGCTACTGTCTGCGGCATTACCGCCGGTAAGCAAGGCCAGAGAATTCAATGCTATAGAGGACAGCAAGTGATCTCCGTTCTACCCCATGTCTCCTTTGAAGCAATCTCTGGCGGGCAGAGATTCTTCTGTGGTCTTCGTACTGGTGGGTTCAGCCTCCATTGCTGGGAGACCGATGCTGGTTTCCAACCTAAACGTGTTTACCACAGCACCGCCTTCCCCTTGACTGATCTGGCCGTTGGTGATGCTCACGTTTGTGCAAGAGAAGTCATCTCCGGCAGAGCAAGATGCTGGAGGGGAACAGAGAGAGATGGGTCTTTGTTTCCTTCGCCTGATGCAGCATTGCAGTTTCATACAGTCACCTCTGGAAGTGGGTTTTCATGTGGGATTTTGAAGAAAAACAGAACCATTTTGTGTTGGGGGAGCAATGGAATTGGATCAAAGATTCAATCTCAGTTTGGGAATCTGTCTATGGTGAGCTTAGTCGCCGGAGAGTCTCATGTTTGTGGGTTGACTGCATCCAGCGGAGTCCTAATCTGCAAGGGAAACAACAACGCCGGCCAATTAGAGGTTCCTATCAAATCAGCTCATGAGTATATAGATCTTGCATTGGGGGCTAGCTTCACTTGTGCTATAAGGCAAAAAAATGGGGCGGTTTCTTGCTGGGGTGGAGGAGCAGAGGAGCTCAACATTCAAAACAATATCAATTTCAACGATTCATTTGAGCTAATCACAGCAGGATCAGACATGTTATGTGGGTTGAAGACAAGCAATTTGATAATAATGTGCTGGTCCAAGGCAAACAAGAACTCACCAGTTGTTCTTCCATTGGGGATGATAATCCCTGGCCCGTGTGTTCAAGATCCTTGCAGCTCCTGTGGCATCTATCCAAATTCAGCATTTCTCTGTGATGGGTCTGGAAATATTTGCAAATCATGCCAGAGAGAGCTCCCAATTGCTGTACCGTTGCCAAAGAAGCCAGAATCTCAATCAATCCCAGGTTCTTCTTCACCTACAAGAGCCAGAAACAGGCTCACCCTGGCGTTTCTCATAGTTGGCGCAGTTGGGGTTTTGGCTGGAGCTTGCACCATTTTGTTCTGCATATCAAATTGCTTAGCTCTTTGTTCTTCTAGCAACACAGCAGATAATCTAGAGCTGAAAACAATCCCACAAGCGCTAATGGAAAATTACTCCGGTCGGTCATTCTCTTTGATGGAACTAGCTGCTGCAACAAGCAACTTCTCATCTGAAAACAAGATAGGTGGAGGGAGTTTTGGAGTTGTTTACAAAGGGGAACTCTCAGATGGGACTGAAGTAGCCATCAAAAGAGGAGAAAACAACGAGAAAACAGAAGACCCACAAGAGAAACAAGACGCATTTACTTCAGAATTAGCAACGCTATTGCGGCTTAATCACAAACACCTTGTGGGCATGGTGGGTTACTGCCAAGAAAACGATGAGAGGATTCTAGTTTATGAATTCATGCCAAATGGTTCACTCCATGATCATTTACACAACAGAGATCATACAAATGAAGACGGATTGTTACTAAATACATGGAAAATGAGGATCAAAATCGCATTAGACGCAGCCAGAGGAATCGAGTACCTTCACAATTACGCAGTCCCACCAATAATCCACCGAGACATCAAATCCTCAAACATACTATTAGACGGAAACTTCACAGCAAGAGTCTCGGATTTCGGATTCTCTTTGATGCCACAGCCGGATATTTCAACGGAAACCACCGTCGGGGGTACAATCGGGTACATCGATCCAGAGTACTACGTGTCAAGGATTTCGACGTCAAAAAGCGACGTGTACGGGCTAGGAATTGTACTGCTGGAGCTTTTGACGGGAAAGAAAGCGGTATTCAGAGACAGCGGAAGCAGAAGTCCAGTGACATTGGTGGAATTTGCAGTGGCGCGAATTGGGGGCGGCGAGCTGTGGGATGTGGTGGACAAGACGGTTAGGACACCGGAGATGAAGGAAGTGGAAGCGGTAGAGATAGTGGCGTATACGGCCATGCATTGTGTGAGCTTGGAGGGTGAAGAGAGACCGAATATTACCGACATTGTTGGGAATTTGGAGAAAGCTTTTGCTCTCTGTAATGGCGATCTCTGTGAAAATCTCTAACACCCTTCTTCTTCATTTTTTTTTTTTTTTTAAGATTTTTTTACCTAAATATTTTAAATTTAATATATTAATTAATTATAACGTGATTAAATTTATGTTGGATGATGAAAGTCCCACGTCAACTAATTTAGAGAATGATCCTGAGTTTATAATCAACCTTATGCACAAACTTAAAGCAAAGTCATGAGAGTTTATGCTCAAAGCGGACAATATCACACCATTGTGAATAGTAGTGTTCGTCTAATATGTTATATTATATTTATTATTAATAGTCGCTATCAATAAAAGCGGTTTCAACCCGTTAGTTAACATAGCGTTTTCAAAAACATTAAAATAAATAATATATATTATAGACTGTAATGCAATGCATTATCAAGGACTAAAAGCTTTGGCTGGCAATTGCTATTTGCCAGAAATTATTTTTAATTATTTTTTATTTTCCTTGTTGAAATATATAATTAATTAATTAATTAAAAAAAATAATAGTTTTATTCCATTTTCCTTTAATTATTATTTATTATTTATATATTTTTAACTATTTATTCGTGTTATTCAAATTCGAATCTCATGAGGCGCTTCACGTGTTTGTATCTCTCTCCCCTCTTACTGTATAATGGAACTGCGCGGATTCCTGATCGGAGCTCTTTCACCGGCAGACATGTCTGGCCGGCGAAGTCGTCTTTTCCAGAGGTATCGCGATCACGAACTATAACGCTTAGCAAAGCCAGTTCAGGAGTGCTTATTGAGAAACTGAACTTCGCGTTCCAAACAGGTACCCACTGGTCTTCGATCGTGGTTGTTCTTTCCGATGTTGTATCATCTCGGACTCCGACGATTCCAATCTAAAATCAGTAAGAAAATTCCTGTTATAGATGTATTGCTACTACAATCGCTTATCTGCCATTTCTTGAAGTTCTTACCTGTACGTATAAGTCTGGAGGCGAATAGAAATCGAAATGTGAGAGACCGAATTCCGAATTCCAGCCTTCTCCCATGTATACCTTTATCTGTAACCATGGCAATGGAATCATGAATTTGTTAAACATTAGACAATGTGTTTCTTTGTGCAAGTAAACTGACCTTTAAACGTTTGATCATAGTCGAAGATGATGATCTGGAATTAGAAGGCTTATGATCTAGGTTATTCAACAAGAAATCGGGTTTTTTAATATAGCCACAACCGCCATTGCCTCTGAACATTCCTTACATGATCCACAAGTATTTCCCGTATCCCTTCAACGCATACAAATCATTAGTGGATACTAAAATTCTTTTTTCTATGAACAACTTTCTTTCCTTTATCTTTCTTTCTCATTTTTGTTTGTTATTTTCTTCTCTTGGTTAAAATGTTGCTTTGTTTGTTGCGGGATTTCGCAGCCAGAATATGGATATCTGGACCGCATTATATATATACACACATATATATTCTCCAATCCTAAGTTTTATGGCATCTGGCATGGGTCAGCAGTTTAAATTTTGTTCATATGTATAGCATAGCGACGAAAATATAGAAGAGGAGTGTGAACGCTAACCTGCATATTAAAGGCAACCATTTGAGCCCCGTGAGTCCAGCCAAGCATAGGATTGTAATTAGATGAGTCTAATCTTAAGCCTTTTGGGTACACTCTCAGCAAATTCCTTTGTGTAACCTAAGACAAAATTTTATTGAATATCTCTTAAAAACATAGAAATACTAGTTATCCGTTTGTGATGTTGGATATGGTTATTCAGAGAAAAAAGAATTTGTCTTAGTATTTCATTCTCAACAAGGTGAAATTAGAGTCAAACATGCTTGTTATCTAAAATTAAAAGCTACTGTATGATTAAAAAGTGCTATCAAATGGATATAATGTATATGCATTCATTTCCTCTGTGAATAAGTATGCAGAGTTTGATCCATGGACTCCAAATTCACTCTACTAAATGTTGGGAAAATGAAAAAGTACAATAGTTATACCTGATAATATCACGCCCATAGTCTTTTGTAGCCTTTTCAAGTGCTTGTTCACTCAGACTAAGTCTTGAAACACTTTCTGTATCATTAAGGAAAGCCTGGAGATTTAATCCAGGTTTCTTCTTCTTTGCATGAATGGCAATCAATTTCCTGTATTCTGGAACAGCAACGTCCTCATCTTTATCCTCCTCCAGGTCATCCTGCAAGTCAGAATGTGAAATGGAAATGAAAACTAGCTCACTTTCTGTGTCAAGAATTCTACACCTGTTCAGAAGAGGAGGTCCTTATCAAAGTGTGAATCTTTCAGGTATGTCTAAATGTTCTGGATTTTATTACATCATTACAAGTTTGTTGTTTTCATGAAAAATAATGAAAAGAAAAGATAAAATATAATGCGCACCTCATCCACATCTTCTTGTGGCCTTACACTGTCCCAAATGTCATCATGGGCAGTGTCTCTTTGCTTATCCGTTGATGGCTTTTCCTTTGTGCTCTCACCCTTTTTGTGCTCTGGTGGTTTGGTAGAAATCAGAACCCTTTTCTTTAGTGACTCTGGGGATGGGAGTTCATTCAAGTCTTCAAATTCAGGAACGTAAAGCATATCCTCAAATGTTTCATTAACCATCTACACATAATTACATAGGTAAAGAAGAATTAATGGCAAGTAAAAAAACGGAAGTGTAATATCTTATGATAAGTGTTTTAGTTTTATAGAAAGTTGTTTTAAAAACTATGGTTTTAGTTTCATAATTTGATTAGGATATTAAGAGCTTCTTAAAATTACAATAGAATGCACTATGATTTCTAGAATTGCGTGGAAAATATAAAAATGCTAACAAACGAGTCTAAAAAAACTAAAAAAATCTATAAATGTTGAAATTTGAATAAAATTTAAAAGTATTACTCTTGGAATATGTAAAATGAAACAAAGAAATTATTAGTATCTGAAAATTTTCCAAAAGAATTAAACTATGAAACAGAGATGTTATCATAGAGAGGATCTAACTTAACAAGACTGTAAGTTGAGTTCTATTGCTCACCTTGCCCACTTCTTTTCGAAGTTCTGGGGTGAGATGGTCTTCAAAAGTTATCACTACAGCATACTCAGAAGCAGTAAAGGCATGATCTTTAATTGCCCGCAGGCATTTGATGAGTAACACAGGAGCTGTGGGTGTCCTACAGCTCCATGGATGTTCAATTAGTTAATGCAGAAGCTTCTTAAAACACACACAAAAGTATATCTAGAGTGTATCGGGAGCTCTCATATAGTGTAAGCACTTTTGGAAAAATCATTAGTGTATATATATATATTTTTAATTAAAACCAAAAAGATACTGAAACGTGAATGTATGAAATGACTCGTCGTAGGATGATCACAAAAATGAACTTTTTTTTTTATAGTGTGCAATCTTTAGGTCATACCCTCCATGACGAACCTCAATGCCATTATTCTTTAATCTAGGCCACAAGTCCAACTCAATTGCTCTTACTCCTCTTTTTAGAGCCCTTATGATAGGAGTCACACTGCTTTTACTACACAGTTGATTCCCTGTTAAGTAGGAATTGTGCCCTGTAAATAGGTAGTAGTGAGACAATGGGGCTCCCATATCCTGATAAACCTGCGCCCAGTTCCCAACTATTAATCAATAATATCATGGCTTATTTTGCAAATTTATTTTAGAACTTTCAGTGAAAATTGAAGGAAAGTACTATTGGTAGAAGTGGAAGTTATACTTCTTTTGTTAACTTACATCTTTGTCCTTAAACATTCAGACTTGTTTTAGCTCTCCTGCTAAAAAAATATTTTATTTTGATCCTTAAACTTCCGTGATTATTAAATTGTTTATATTGGATTTAAGAAAAAACTTGATACATCTTTTTCAAAATATTAGTTTAGGTGATGCCAGATAAGATTTCTAATAAACACATTATAGATAGACTTAATGACAAGGATTTAAATTAACTTTTAGTACTATGCCATAATATAGTCGATATGCAAGTAGGAAATCAGATTTGGATCTTTTTTTGAAAAAGAAAATTATAGTGATCTGTACTCCAAAATTGTGAAGAATATGATACAATAGTAAGAACCAGAGTTTAAATACTTTAGTGTATTATAAAACTTGTAAAGTTTAATATTATTATTCATATTAAACTCACTGTTCATAAACATATAATTTTGGAATGAAGAAGAAAAACTTTGTTCTAGAAAAATAGATTGTAATGTCTATGACAAAACAGAATATCAAAATACATTTTATGGATGGTGTGACATTGCATATATTGTAGATTGGCTTGAAAAGTAAAGAGAAGAAAGAGAGATAACCCCTTGGCAGGGCGAGAAAGCAAGATTAAGGTCTCCAAGAAGATATCGGAAGAAATCTTCGAGTTAAAGGCCTCTTCTCTGAAAGATGTTGAGGTGCTTGAGAGTGTTGAAGATGTCCTCAGCTTTTGTCTCAGATTTTTCTCCTTGAACCTCTTCCAAAAACGTCTGCAATTGATCAATGTTCATTGTGCCATGTTTTGAGTATTTATTGAACATCATCTTCACATCTTCTGGTGCTTCTGCTGCATTTGTCCTGAATCTTCTACTGAAAAAGAAGCAGACCCTGAAACTGTGCTTACTCATTCTTTACAATGATACAGAGCAGACACACGAAACCTGCACTTTGTGTGTGGTGTTTTCTTTTTTTTATCCTTTGTCCTACTTGGATCTGTGGAAGAATGAGTGAAAAAGAGGGGGAGGGGGAGTTTCCATTTCAATCCCTAAAGAATGACGTCCAGCCGAAGTTGGAATCTGTGTCCATGGCAAGATGTTCTTTTCTTAGAGAGCAAATGTGGTGGAACTGGCAAGAAGTTGCTTGTGATTCCAAATTTGACCAGCCTAGTTTGCATTGCAGGAATAGGCTGTTACTAGAATTTAGGATGTCTGATAGAGCCATCTAAACCCTAAAGAGTCTGCTTCTTTACAGCAAACTGTTACCTCAGCTATTCAGTATAGTGATTCAATCAACTGCATCCATTAGGAAGACAAGGTATCAATAAAATACACGGTTTTGTTCATGGATCCATTTATTCTCCTGTCTCTGTTTTTCTTTACAGAATTAATCACTCTCCTTGAACAGAGAGAATCTGCTTTATAATAGTACGGTGGCATCAAAGCAGGAAAAGAGAAAAAGGAAAGAGAGAAAAGTGGCGACCCCATATTCGATGCCTTTTCTCTACCCTATGAAAAATGTAAGAATCCAACTCTTTCTAGTCAAAGAACAACAATAATCTCCACTATAGACAACAGTTGACAGGAAAAATTCACTCCACTGAGATTTTGCCCCAAAGGATAAGAAATTATATTCAGGAAAACTCAAAACGCAATAGAAGCTTTACAGAACTGTACTTTGATCCTTTACGGTCAAAAAGAGGAACAGCATGGATGCCTGCCTTCACTTCAGGAACAGGCAGACAGTTTTGTCCTCCAAAAACATCCTTATCTGAAATGTTATAACTATACACTTCGATTCGAAGTAAAGCCAGTTCAGGAATGGTCAAAGGATATGTAAACTCTTCGTTCCAAACTGGGCTCCAAGTCTCCTCTTTGATCTCTGTTCTCTTTATTATCGCATCATCTGGAGCTCCTGCGATTCCAATCTGCATAAGGCTAACATGGTCAATATGCAGTCGGTGCAGGTAACAATATTGCTTGAACTATGGACTTGGGTTAACTAGATTTCCATTCATTTGAAACTTACCCGTGCATAGAAGTCAGGAGGGGAGTACAGATGAAAGTGGGTGCTTTCAAAATCCAAATTCCAGCCAACACCCATGTAGACTTTCACCTGTCATTGGCAATATAATGTTTTAGAGAGCAAGTCCAGCCGGACTTGATACATGATCTAGTTTGGCAAAATGCCTACCTTCAAAGTTTTTTTAACTGGCAATTTTGCATTAGGATCAAACACCTTGCCATGGGGATCAACTGTCAGTAGAAAATCAGGTTTTTTCACATAGCCACAACCTCCGTTCGACCGAAACATCCCGTACATTAAACTGAGAGACTTTCCGTATCCCTGTGATGGTCAAATTAAATTTATTTTTTTAGAAGAACAAGGACAGTGATGTTATTTGATCCTAGAGAAAATGAAAATACCTGCATATTGAAAGCAACCATCTGAGCCCCGTGTAACCAAGCACTCATTGGGTTGTAGTTGGAAGAGTTTACTCGAGTTCCCTTTGGATATATCCTTAACATGTTCTTCTGGGTGAATCTGAAAGCAAGAACAGAGCAAGATTGGTGTCAGTTTGGGAAATGAATTACTTTAAACTTCTCTTAATTTCTTTCTGGAGTAAACTGACGACATGTATGTTACTATTACCTAATGACATCCATTCCATGAGATTTAGTTGCCTTTTTTAGTGCCTTTTCACTCAAGCTAAGGCGTCTAGCTTTATCAGCTCCAACTTTTAGAGCTTCCTTCAATCCCCCCTTTGGTTTGCCAGCATGAATGGCAATTAGGCGTTTGTATTCGGATACACCTGTAGCGTAAGATTCGTAATCACTGTCGTCACTCTCGCTGGATTCACTCTCACTCTGCAACCCAATAGAGAGTTGTATACTTCATCAAGATACTGGAAACCAGAAAATGACTAGAAAAACACAGCTAAAATGTGGTAAATTTCAACGGAAAGCAGACCGTATCGACCCCATCTTCATCATCCGTTTCATCTTCACTGGAAGAATTCTCCCCTTTCACATTTTTGGATCTGAGATATTCTTTAGGGGGTTTTGTTGAAATGATGATCCGATACTTCAATTCTTCTGGAGAAGGAAATTCTTGTAGATATTCTGCTTCAGGAAAGAACAGCATGTCTCCAAATGTTTCCTTGATGTTCTGCAAACAAAAACAAGCATCTCCCTCCCATAAATCTTTAAAGTATGAACAAAACTACTCTTTCTGTAAACAATTTGAGAGGGGAAAAAGATACCTCGGCTGCTTTAGCTTGAAGATCAGGAGTTAGGTGGTCTTCTAGAGTAATTATGACAGGATATGGAGATGCTATGAAAGCATTCTCTTTAATAGATTTCAGACATCTAACGAATTCCACAGGTGTTGTCAAGGTCCTAAAGAAAAGATTATTACACATTCAACTTCAGATAAACTACATTCTTCCTATATTTCAGTCAAAACCAACAATTCCATTTCATAGTTCTTAGTTCTCTCACCTTCCATGAAGAACATCTATGTCATCTTCTTCAGAGTTTGGCCACAAATCAAGCTCCACGACTCTCACACCACTTTTCAGTGCATTTATGATCGGAACATCACTGGAATCACTGCTCAATTGATTCCCAGTTAAGTATGTATTGTGACTAGTATAAATGTAATAATGGGACAGTGGAGCTCTCATATCCTGATGAACCTGTAAATGATGAAACACTTGTATATCTAAGAATCTGGGGTTAGGTTGAGGCACGACCCAGAAACCAAAATTTCCAAATTTCAAGGAAACAGGAGAAATAAGAGAAATTGATATCTCACCTGATCTGAAACTGGGGGATTGAGATCCATAGAGAAGAGATAGTAATAGAAATCATCAAGATTGAGACTGTGTTTTGTGAGCTTGGAGATCACATGATGCCGCCGCTGCAGCACTTGCTCAACAATCCGTTGAGCATCGGCCATTGACGCTGTCTGATCTCCTTGAAACTCCACAAGAAACGAGTGGAACTGCTCGACGGTCATGTTGGCAGCGGCGGCGTTGGCGTATTTGAGAAACGCCTCCTTGACGTCCGACGGTGGCTCGTCTGTGGACATCTTAAACCTTCTGATGAAACAGAGACAAACCCTGTAATTTCCCATAGAGAGAGAGAGAGAGAGAGAGAGAGAGAGAGAGAGAGAGAGAGAGAGAGAGAAACAAAAAATGGGCAATGGGTTGATTTCAATTGCTTTGAATTATGGTTATATACAGGCAGAAGGGAAGGATTTTGGTCTTCATTTTTCAAAACACCACAGCCACCAGGTAAGGCAAGGCAGCCATTGGGTTTGAAATGAAAAGAGTCCGAGTTTAGACTCTTTCTTTTATGTCATTGACGCTCTGTTTCTTTTCCTTTTCCTTTCAATATATGCAGGCTTCTTCTAAAAGCAACGATTGGGGTGCTTTCTCTTGCCATGCTGAGATCAGGTTATACTGTTCCCCACTCATACTCAAAAGTATATGCATGCCTTCTTGGTAGTTTCATTGTTTGGATGGTTTAAACTTCAATTATTAAAGGTTATTTGGGAATGATGTGAGATACCTTTTAAACTTGCTAAAGTGATGGGCTTACTACTCACAAGTTGAAATGACTTGAAATGACTTGAAAGTGAAAGCTTAGAGATCATAAAAGTTCTTCCTTTTACTTTTTATTTTATTTTATTCCCAGAATTTTTCAAAATTTATTCTTTAAGCTGAATTTTATATTCGTTTAATTTTGGTTATCAAAATTTTAAAATTTATATTTTAGTCTTCAAACTTTTGAATTACAATTACATCAGTTTCCTTCTCTATCGTTTTGTGAATTGACTTCAAATTTATGTAGTTAGTATTAGTGTGTCTATTCGAGTCGTAATGTTCATTGTGGTGGGCAATTTGGTAGGTGTATTTGTCGGTGTAACTAGAATAATTAATTTTAGTTGAATTACAAGTTTTGCCCAAAATTTTTCTTATAAGCTAAGTCTATTTAGTTCTTTATATTAAAAAGTGTTAAAATAAGTTTAAAATTTTAATTTTGTGTTTACTTGAGTTATTGAATTCTTAGTTTGGTATCTAACACATCGTTCATCTACTCAACATTTTTTAAAATCATAAATCTATTCAACACAAAATTAAAAATTTGATGTAAGCATAAAATTTAATTATATATCTAATAAATTAATTTAATTTTTTTTTGTAAAAAAGAAATTGAAAATTGAAAGAATAAACATTTTTAAAGATGAGAAAGAACTTGAATATTTTAATTCTTCAAAAGCAAAACTATTTTTTATTAAAAAAAAAAGGTTTTATTGCTAAAATAAAATTTATAGCCAACAAAGTTTCCATTGCAAAATTTAATAATTAAAAAAAGTATGGAAATGTTTTTGTATTTGATGGTAATAAAATTTAATAAGTGATACAAATGACGATAATAATACAAAAGAAGCCTCCCAAGAAGGGTCCAATGGTCAAAATATTATAGCACACTAGGAACCTTCTGGGTCCATTTGAACCTTAATGATTAAGCTATTTATTTAAAAAAAATAAAATAATAAATAAATAAATAAAATAAAATCCACGCTCTTCACATTCTTAACCTAAAAAAGGCAGCATTTTATTTGAAAATGATAATATGGTTTTTTTAGTATTTTTCTATGAGAATTTAAACATTTTATTGTAAAAAAAAAATATTAATATTTAACTACACAATTTTTAGAATATCACTAATCTATTAAATATAAAATTTAAAAATGATACACATCTAAGAGTTTAAACTACGAAACTAGTAAAATTTCATGATTTTTAACGATATGTTTCAATATTTATTATCGTTGAACAAAAAAAACATACTAAAACTCCTTCGTTCTAATGCTCTTAATAGAACTCTTAATAATCAAAACGTGTGATTATAATATTGAAGAAATTAATGTGAGGAATTCATTCTCCAAAAGAATAAATCAATTTGAGCTTCCAACCAAGCTAAAAAGGGAAAGGAAAAGTGGGAAACCAAATTAAAATATTATAAATACTTTGGAAAAATGGAAAGAATAAAAATAATTATAAAACTAAAAGTGACCTCAAAACAAGATGCCTTCTCTTCTTTATTATAAAGAATACTATATATTTTTATTTTTATTTTAATCTTTTCATCTTTCATGTGTCACATTTTTAATCAAAATTCTTATTGTCTTTCTTACTAATGTTTAAAATTTATTAATGAAATTTGATCAATAATACCGGTTGATTGTTGACCTTGTTGACCAAACGATTCGACTATGCATCTGTTGGATTCGACTATGCATCTATTGAACGACGCTTACGTTGTATCCAATCACTAGACCACTTCTTACTTTGTGAAAATGGAGCTCCCCAAGGCTTCAACCAGCATTCCTCCTCTGTCGATTCGCGATGTCTCGTGGCTGTGGTGCACAAAGAACGTAACAATGTTGCAAAGACGAACTTTAACACACCAACTAATTTGATGGTGGCACCAATGATCAAAGAATCTGAGTAAGAACAACAAACACAAGAAATTAGAGATTTAAAAAAAAAATAGAGAGAGTATCTTTCAATATTAGATATAATTTAAAGATTTATGATTTATTGAACACATAATTAAAAGAATCTTAGAAATTTATTTAAAACTTTCCTAAATTTATAATTTAATATTTTATTTTAATCTACCTACTTCAGCACAAATGTACAAATTATTTTAGCATATAAAATTTCTAAAAGTAATTATTTTGGTATTTTTTAAGATGTATTTTTTTTATATAAAAAATAAAAATAATGAACATAGAATATTTCTTTTTTAAAAAATAATTATAAATATAGCAATTAACATCTTATCACATTACCCATATCTTAAATGGTAGCAATATTACTGTTTATTTTAATTTTTTTTTTTAATCTTTTTCATTAATCATCATATTTATTATTTATTTATATTCCTTTTGATTAGTCATCAAATTTATGATTTGGGTTTAGCTACAACTTTCAACAAAGCTCCAAGATTAAGGGAACTACAAAGTTGTTTGGTTTGTGAGATTGAGATTAGGAAAATTTCAGCAGCTTCCTACTTTCTCCTCGTTATTATAGTTTTAAGTTAGCCCATTCACTTGCTCCACTGCTCTGTGAGAAGCTGGCAGATTCAATTGGCATTCTGATCTGACCGTTCCGAGAGATTTGTGGAACTGTTCGTGTCCTTCTGGCATCCGATGGATCAACTCGTTCTCTCCCGGAGACAACGAGTCGATGAACTGCAGCTTTNATGATGTGAGATACCTTTTAAACTTGCTAAAGTGATGGGCTTACTACTCACAAGTTGAAATGACTTGAAATGACTTGAAAGTGAAAGCTTAGAGATCATAAAAGTTCTTCCTTTTACTTTTTATTTTATTTTATTCCCAGAATTTTTCAAAATTTATTCTTTAAGCTGAATTTTATATTCGTTTAATTTTGGTTATCAAAATTTTAAAATTTATATTTTAGTCTTCAAACTTTTGAATTACAATTACATCAGTTTCCTTCTCTATCGTTTTGTGAATTGACTTCAAATTTATGTAGTTAGTATTAGTGTGTCTATTCGAGTCGTAATGTTCATTGTGGTGGGCAATTTGGTAGGTGTATTTGTCGGTGTAACTAGAATAATTAATTTTAGTTGAATTACAAGTTTTGCCCAAAATTTTTCTTATAAGCTAAGTCTATTTAGTTCTTTATATTAAAAAGTGTTAAAATAAGTTTAAAATTTTAATTTTGTGTTTACTTGAGTTATTGAATTCTTAGTTTGGTATCTAACACATCGTTCATCTACTCAACATTTTTTAAAATCATAAATCTATTCAACACAAAATTAAAAATTTGATGTAAGCATAAAATTTAATTATATATCTAATAAATTAATTTAATTTTTTTTTGTAAAAAAGAAATTGAAAATTGAAAGAATAAACATTTTTAAAGATGAGAAAGAACTTGAATATTTTAATTCTTCAAAAGCAAAACTATTTTTTATTAAAAAAAAAAGGTTTTATTGCTAAAATAAAATTTATAGCCAACAAAGTTTCCATTGCAAAATTTAATAATTAAAAAAAGTATGGAAATGTTTTTGTATTTGATGGTAATAAAATTTAATAAGTGATACAAATGACGATAATAATACAAAAGAAGCCTCCCAAGAAGGGTCCAATGGTCAAAATATTATAGCACACTAGGAACCTTCTGGGTCCATTTGAACCTTAATGATTAAGCTATTTATTTAAAAAAAATAAAATAATAAATAAATAAATAAAATAAAATCCACGCTCTTCACATTCTTAACCTAAAAAAGGCAGCATTTTATTTGAAAATGATAATATGGTTTTTTTAGTATTTTTCTATGAGAATTTAAACATTTTATTGTAAAAAAAAAATATTAATATTTAACTACACAATTTTTAGAATATCACTAATCTATTAAATATAAAATTTAAAAATGATACACATCTAAGAGTTTAAACTACGAAACTAGTAAAATTTCATGATTTTTAACGATATGTTTCAATATTTATTATCGTTGAACAAAAAAAACATACTAAAACTCCTTCGTTCTAATGCTCTTAATAGAACTCTTAATAATCAAAACGTGTGATTATAATATTGAAGAAATTAATGTGAGGAATTCATTCTCCAAAAGAATAAATCAATTTGAGCTTCCAACCAAGCTAAAAAGGGAAAGGAAAAGTGGGAAACCAAATTAAAATATTATAAATACTTTGGAAAAATGGAAAGAATAAAAATAATTATAAAACTAAAAGTGACCTCAAAACAAGATGCCTTCTCTTCTTTATTATAAAGAATACTATATATTTTTATTTTTATTTTAATCTTTTCATCTTTCATGTGTCACATTTTTAATCAAAATTCTTATTGTCTTTCTTACTAATGTTTAAAATTTATTAATGAAATTTGATCAATAATACCGGTTGATTGTTGACCTTGTTGACCAAACGATTCGACTATGCATCTGTTGGATTCGACTATGCATCTATTGAACGACGCTTACGTTGTATCCAATCACTAGACCACTTCTTACTTTGTGAAAATGGAGCTCCCCAAGGCTTCAACCAGCATTCCTCCTCTGTCGATTCGCGATGTCTCGTGGCTGTGGTGCACAAAGAACGTAACAATGTTGCAAAGACGAACTTTAACACACCAACTAATTTGATGGTGGCACCAATGATCAAAGAATCTGAGTAAGAACAACAAACACAAGAAATTAGAGATTTAAAAAAAAAATAGAGAGAGTATCTTTCAATATTAGATATAATTTAAAGATTTATGATTTATTGAACACATAATTAAAAGAATCTTAGAAATTTATTTAAAACTTTCCTAAATTTATAATTTAATATTTTATTTTAATCTACCTACTTCAGCACAAATGTACAAATTATTTTAGCATATAAAATTTCTAAAAGTAATTATTTTGGTATTTTTTAAGATGTATTTTTTTTATATAAAAAATAAAAATAATGAACATAGAATATTTCTTTTTTAAAAAATAATTATAAATATAGCAATTAACATCTTATCACATTACCCATATCTTAAATGGTAGCAATATTACTGTTTATTTTAATTTTTTTTTTTAATCTTTTTCATTAATCATCATATTTATTATTTATTTATATTCCTTTTGATTAGTCATCAAATTTATGATTTGGGTTTAGCTACAACTTTCAACAAAGCTCCAAGATTAAGGGAACTACAAAGTTGTTTGGTTTGTGAGATTGAGATTAGGAAAATTTCAGCAGCTTCCTACTTTCTCCTCGTTATTATAGTTTTAAGTTAGCCCATTCACTTGCTCCACTGCTCTGTGAGAAGCTGGCAGATTCAATTGGCATTCTGATCTGACCGTTCCGAGAGATTTGTGGAACTGTTCGTGTCCTTCTGGCATCCGATGGATCAACTCGTTCTCTCCCGGAGACAACGAGTCGATGAACTGCAGCTTTCTTCTGTCTACCTCGTCCTTAATTCTCTGCAACACAAAGGGGCAGTAATGAGTTCACTAAAACAGAAACTCGGTATTATACGTCGATCCCACTTTCAACTACTGAAAAAAAGAGCGAAAGAAGCAGGGGAAAACTACAAACGAGATCGATCTCATCCACGGATCATTTTTCAAGATTTCGAAGAGACCTGTGAACGTTGAGGAAGCAGTACTTGTATCCATATAAGAGATCGAAACATGATGTATACCGGAACAAAAATGACTTCAAACAAACTAGAAAAATGTTACAGCTAGATTGTTGGTCTCTGTTTCGTATGGACACGCCACGAACATAAGTACTCTAATCATCCTCTCGCACAAGATAATCTATAGCCGTTTACGCACAAAGCAACATCAGATGAAGTAAATGAGTGTTCCCATAGCATGGAACTTCGACACGCCATTTCGACTCTGATTGAGAAACTTGGCTCACCCTAAAGTTAATGATATGGGCAACAGGTAAAAAATCAAAGCTATTTGCACTTGAAATCACTGTTCATGAAGTTAAGAAGAAAACTTTCACTGCCTCTAAAAAATCAATCTAAGGAAAGAGAGAAAACACGCAACAAGCAAGTTCCAAGACTTGGGAGATATGTTATGCTTTTATATATATATATATATAGATATAGATATGATTATCTTGCTAGTTTTCACCCATCTTCACTATTCTCACGATATCTTACTATGTTTGATTAAACTTGTCTTGGTTAGATGGCCATCATGGTTTGAACTCGTTCACTAAGCCCTTTAATAGTTTTATGGCCTTTATTGATGTAACAACCTAAACCAGCTAATAGATATTATCCACTTTGGCCTGTTACGTATCGTTGTTGGCCTCACGGTTACAATATCTACTAACGGTGGGTTTGGGTTGTTACAAATGGTATTAAAGCCATACACAGAGCAGTGTGTTAGCGAGAACGCTGGCCCCCAAGGGGAGGTGTGGATTGTAAGATCCCCACCTCAATTGGAGAGGAAAATAAAACATTTATTTATAAGAGTGTGGAAACCTCTCCCTAACCGACGCGTTTTAAAATCGTGAGGTTGAGGGCAATATGTAACGGGTCAAAGCAGACAATATCTACTATCGGTGGGCTTGGACTGTCACAATTGACGACTAGGCCAATACTAATTTTGTGGCGACTACTCATCAAGCCAGTATGGTTGCTTATGAACCTATAATTTACAACCCGACAACCTGATGATTATAAGAGCATTCTCTACTGAGATAAACCAGAGTAGAGCTAAGTTAAGATATGTTTTGGCTGAAACTTTGTTCTATATCTTCAGATCCCTCATCTTATTCAGCAGGATATGCATATGATTACAAATTCAGTAATATGATCTACTAATCATTTATATTGTCCTAGAATTGCTCATAGATAAGAACTACATATAAACTATAAAAAAAAACACCAACATTTCAATTTTTTTTAAACTGTATAGTGTTCATCCAGAGTTCGAAATTAGAAAACATACCTGCAAAATTCTGGACTCAAAATGGGGCAGGCCAATTTGGGCGACGGTAAGAGATCCAAACAAATTCCCAAGCAATGCAGCATCCGGCACAGTCAATCCAGCCGTGAAACCCGCGGCAAAGCCACCCAAGAAACTGTCACCGGCGCCGGTGGGATCGAGCTGAGTTGCTGTAAACGGAGCAATCTGCAACACGCCGCCGTTCGAATATAACTTACACCCTTCTTTCCCATTCGTCACAACAACAGGGCAAAGCTTCTTGACCTCTTCAACATCCATAAACGGAGCCTCTTCAGCAGAAGCTTTTAACAATCCAATTCGAGGCAACATATGGAAGAACCCACTCTCTTTCAGATTCACATGCTGCACAGTCCCATCAATTTCATCAAAAACTCGAATCAAAGACTGAATATCAACAAACACAACATCACAAATCTCAATCATCCGTTCAAGCGTCTCAGGGAGAACCTCCCCACCAACCCCAACCGCCATTCCAAATTCAAATCTAAAATCAGGAAGATCTGAAGGCAAAATCGGAGCACAGGCGGAAACCCTTTTCAGAATCCGATCTCCATGGCCATCGCCGGCGATTGAAGAGTCGAAAAACGCACGAAACGTCGTCGTCTTCGAATTCCCGACAACAATCGGACTCTGGTTAGTCGAATAGGCGAAATCTTCCCCCACCTTGGAAACAGTGAGATAGGTAACCGATAGGCCTTCAAAGACCGTGGAAATGAACGAGGCGGCGCCGCCGAGAGACTCGGTGACGACATGGGCATCGCGAATAAGGATATCATGGCAGAAATTGCCGACAATCAGAGCACGAGGAGGAAAATTGGGAGGTGGGTCTTTGGTATCGCTCACCATTTGAGGGTTGTGAAGGGAAATAATAGAAAGATTGAAGAGAAAAAGGAGAAAGTTTCGGTGGGTATAGGGATCATGGGTGGAAAAGGGAAGGAAAAGGGGCTAAGCCGCCATGGGAGGAGGATTTCGAAACGGAAATGAAGGACAAGAAGGGATTTGTAATGGAAGTGAAGGTATGCATTTGAGGACAGAAAAAAAGAGAGTCGTGTAAAACGGAGAGAGTGGTGGCGGCAGAGAGAGGCAACGTGCGCCGGAGAGAGATTTGGATTCAAAAGGGTTTATGTAAAGCTCTGGTTTGCATGGAATTCTTCTGTTTAATTCATTTTGTCAGAAGAACAAAGTTTTGAGGATTGCATTTATTTCTTTTTTTTCCTTTTTCTTTCAAATAAAGTGGGTCAACAAAGGGAGCTGAGGGGCCAAAAAATAATAATACCATAATATTACAATAATAAGAGAAAAATGACTTTCTGTTCTTTAAAAGTGTTTAGTAGTATTTTAAATTTTAGATTTAATATATTTTCACATTTCACTAATTTTTTTTAATGTTTGATTAACCTTTAAGACATTTTAAATGTATCTAATCAGAGTATATTATATTTTTTAACCAAAAAAGTCGAGATTTAAATTACCATCTCGACCTTCTTTCATGTATTAATCTAAAACTTCCAATCTATTATTTAAATATCTAAATGATATTGTGTTTAATTATTAAACTTGTGTATTTATGGCACCTCGTCTCCCTATTTTTCACCAACTTCCAAAATTGTTGGCAGAGGCGAAGTGATATGGACAAATTCCAAATCCAAAGGTGGAATTCAATCTTAATAACAACAAAAGATATGGGCGTGGCAGTAACCCTTCAGGGCAGCTAAAATGACCAAAACAGTCAATAAAAGGTAAGAAGAGGAAGAGAAAAGAAAAGGATCCAGTAAGATGATTCAATAATAGCAAAAAGTAATGTACTGCTTTAAAAGATCATGAAGGAAGCCACCTTAGAACACTAACCACCCCGGCAACAAACCCGAGGTGACAATGGATTCCAAAAAACTTCTCTCGCGAGGATTTGAATTTCTAACTTCTAAGTGGAACACGGAGAATATATGTTTTGACCAATTGGATTTAACAAAGAAAATCAGACTTAGAGTTGGATGATTTGAATATCTAATCTACTGTGTAACAGCTTAAGTTCATCGCTAGTAAATATTGTCCTTTTGTGTTTTTCCTTTCGGGCTTCCCCTCAAGGTTTTTAAAACGTGTCTACTAGAGAGAAGATTCCACACCATTATAAAGAATGTTTTGTTCTCCTCCCCAACTGATATGGGATCTCACAATCCATCCCCTTTGGGGCTCAGCATCCTCAATGACACTCGTTCCCTTCTCCAATTGATATGGACTTAGGACTTAGGCCTTAACCATCTAATTTCAACCAATAAATTCAGGACTCTTAAAAGTAACAATATACAATCAAAGCCACACAAGAACTCTTCAACTCATAAATAAAGGGATTTTCTTCTGCTTTGGACCTTTTAAGAGAAAAGAAGATAAAAAATTACATACCTGGAGTAGTCATCCGTCCTTTGAGAGGTGGGAATCTGAAAGCAAAGGCAAAAAATGCAGAATATTAATGAATGGCCATGACATAATGGTTAGGAATCTGATACCACCTCAATTCAACACTTTTGAATAGGGTTCCAACTGCTGCAATCACAACCGTCGCTGCAGCAATTCCCTTCTCTAATTCCCATTTCTTTTACGTCTTATTGCTCAAAGGATTAAAGAAAATACCAAACAAAGCCAAGAAGATAAGATCCCACCAGAAAAATGCTTTCATCCACCACTTTGGACATTAAACATGAGCTGTTACGCATGAACTAGGCCTCTAGACAGGATCTCATCACATTTGGAACATAATTTGTGGGAGCATTTAAACTAAAGAGGAACCTTTTTTCAACATAATTTATTGGGATCTGGGCAAACTAATATATAGATAATGACGATATCAGTTGCTACGTTTACCATGTACTTCCATCTGCTATAGAACTCTAGGACATAGTTTTGTTTATATCAAACCAAATAGAAGGTTAAAAGCTTATAATACAAAGTATTTGGTAGATAAATATATATCAACTAAATCTTTTTAATTCATTGCAGCTATAGCGCAAAGACTCGGTAAATTTCCCTTCCACAATAGCAGCTATTACAGGGATTGCATAAATCAAGACCAGGAGAAAACCTACATTATTTACTGAGGATTAATAGAGTGTCACGCCATGCAAGTTATAAATGCCACAAACTATAGTTGTTAATCTGAGTGAATTCCACCCATGAAGGTCCTTGGATCGGGACAGTTGCCCGAAAACTGAGCTTGTGAGAAGTCAAATCCAGGGTTCTGCAAAGGAACTATGAGAGCATATTAAATTTCAAGATTTCATTACATGACTGACACGACTCTGGACATATGAAATTATGTAGGAAAGGAAACAAGTTCATGAATTTCAAAGGTATCAAAACTTTTCAAAAGCATTCCACCCAATAAAATTTTAGTAAACTGACGAGAATCCTACAACTCCTCCATCCATATGTGTGTCTGTATGACATGCAGAGTGGATAACATTCGTATGCAATGATTGAATGCAACCCCAATTATATCTATACCATCCAAAAAAAAAAAAAAATCAAAAATATGGAATTCAAAATACAACAAAACAAGTAATGCAGGGCATCCCATGAACTTGAGAATGGACTTATGAGATATTTTCCTTCAACTCGATTGGGTTCTAAAGGTTGCCACCAAGGATAGGCTCCAAATGGAGTAGCCTTGCAGATGAATTCTTGAGCTTGGTCATGGATGAAGTGTAGGAATATTTGGGTTATATCACAAGTCCTATCATCTGCAGCTTTGCAAAATTGGTTCATCTATCCAACATCAGCTAGTACAAGAGCTCATCATATGTTCAAGTCATCTTGGAAGTGCCTTGAAGGAAAATGAGTGAAGCTTTTGGGTTAGGAGTTTCTTCACCCTCTTGTTATTGCACCTAATTGACTACTTAAGGGATATCTTCAAAGAGAAGAAATCAAACAAAATAGACTATCATTGTATTTTCTCTTGCTTGGTCCTCGGTGATGTATGAGAAAAACCAGGCCGTCTCTTATGAATTGAAAATTTGGAAGAAATGGTTCATGTACTCTACATTAGTTGAAGATTTCATGTATGCATCTAGAGATTTNGAAAAGAGAAGAACAGAAAGGAAAAGAGAAGAATGGGAAAAAAAAATGAACAAATGCTCAAGAAAAGAAACAAAAGGAACATAAAACAAACATGGAAAGCACAAAACATGTTCATATCATCTAAAAACATGGAAAAAAAAAACGGACCTCCTCTTGAAACCTTTGGAGCATAAGACGCTTCTGCTCAAGATCAGTGGAGTAAGGATCAAGTTGACCCTGACCCTGTATGGGAGAAGCCCATGTCTGACCCTTGTCCCTCTTCTGCAGTGTAATGTGCATTATGCCATCCTCTGCCACACCAAATAAACAAAACAATTACACCACAAAATAGACAAAAGCGGAGCAATAGAAGGGAAATACAAAAAGAGCCATCAATAATCTGATTAGAAATTCCATATATTTGGTCTAAAATCATAACATTCAACCGCCTCAAAATTATAGTTAATCATTAACGCGAGAATTCGCAATCACCTAGCGTCCAGAAAGACGAATCCGTCTTCACAGGGCAAGTAAGTTCGTGCTGCAAATCAACGATTCAAAGAAATCAATACAACATACGAATTAATACATCAAACTTAAATCAAGCAAGAAAGAGAAATGAAAATGCAATGATACTGACATCGAGATAAGGAGGATTCCCCTTAATCCCAAGCTCGACATGTCTAGACTGAATCTTGCAGTAGAATTGCTTCGAATGAACATTCGGAGGCAAATTAATATAAATATTAACCTCCTCCAGAGTCTGATCCCATTCAAACACTTCCTGACCTGAAAAGAAACAAAAAAAAAAAAAAAAACTAGTAATACAGTGAATTAATTCGGCAAATTGAAAATTCCGAAGATGAAATTGATGAAGAGATAGAAAATACCGTTGTGGAGAAAGCTATGGCGCTTTTCTGGAGCCAATTTCTCCGCCATTTCTTAGGGTTTGCTTCTTCCTTCTTCCCCTTTCCCGCGAGTTTCACAGAAGCTTTCCCCTTGCTTTGTTTCTCTCTAACGAGAAGTTCCGGTCTAGCGAAGCTTAAATATTATTCCTGAACCGGCCCCAAACTTTTACATATTTGCGTTTTGAACCCGTGTTGAAAATTTGAAACTATTTCCAAAATGGGTCTTTTAGCAAAAAGAAAAATATATATTTGCAAAACTATTTTTAAATATTAAAATATAAAGTTTTTAGTTGTTTCTTCCATAATTACATTTTTGTAATTAATTTAGTTAAATAACAATTTTATTTTTTCAAGTTTATCTCAATTAATAAATTTAATTTTATCTTTACTTTCATATATAATAAATCTCTAAATTTTAAAAATTATTAAATGGCAAATAAAAATTTAACGACTTATTAAATTAAAATTTAAAAATTTAAAAATTTATTTAAAATCAAATTAAACACCTAAATTAAATTAGGAAAAAAAATAAAAACTAAAAACAGGCACATTAAAATGGAAATATATATAATATTATTATTACCATTAATAATTAATAATCATACTTTATATTTAAAAATAAATTAAATTTATTCATCAGTGTCAATAATTTAATAAGATTGAAATTCGTCCAATCAACACATGTTGTTTAACCGTGTTTTATCTTCATTCACGTGTTTATGTCTACATATCAATTTTTAGTGACTGACTTCGATGGTCATCACGTAATGTATAACTACTATAAAGTTCATATAATGTACTTTAATTAAACAAATTAAATCGCTCTTACAAGTAATCAGCCATTAATTTGTTTTATTTGAGTCAAATTAATTCCGTTCCACCATATTCTAATCAATCATATATTCAACAATAAAATCCAAATAAGTCAGTATTTGAAAGTACATAAATTAAAATAAAATGATACGTAATGGACGAAAATAAAATAATTATAAAGTTACCAAACATATATTATACAAAAATGGGAGTAATTAAGTGTCACCGTAATTTTGGTAACTGAAATTTCAGAAAATTCCAGGAAATTTCGTGTTCTTTCACTAATCGTGTGTTTTTTTTAACCTTAAAATCCACAATTTCAGACCCATTATATCTCTGTTCTTGTTTCTCCGCCTTAATTTTCACCTGAAAACGCACAGACACTGCAGCATCGGCGGCGATATTTCATTCTAGGCTAATTCCTCTGCCGGACTCCGCCGTGGTGGTTAGCCTACTCATGGGTTCAGACGAGCCGCTGGTTTTCCGTGATTTGGAGATCAATGGAGGTGGCGCGACGGCGACGGCGACGGCGACGGTGAGGTTTGGGTTGGTTAGAGATTTGTGGGGGAATTTACTGAAAGTGGTGTTTGGAACGAAGCTGGCGGTGCTTTTTCTGATTTTTTTTTCATTTATTTTTATGTATTTAATAGAATCTGACCTGTCATGTAATTGTGTGCCACGTAGGCATGGACACTTGGTTTGAGCTTACTTGGATTGGCTCACCTTGCAGAACGTGTCAGTTTTTTGACCGAGTAAGAACGCTTTTCATTTTCCTTCCTATAATTAATTAATTTATTTATTTGAATTTTTTATTTATGTTTTTAAAAATTTAACAAAATTTATAATTCTTAACCTATAATTTTACGAAAATAAATTCATAAATATTTTTCTTCTAATTTCGTGCGTTGTTGTTTCTTCGTTGAAAAAAAATATCAGGCAGATTGCATTCTTCACGGGGCCCACAGGTACTTCAAATCTCCACCGTCCATTTCTGAGTTGTTGTGAATCAGACTTTATTAGTCCATAATTACCAAAATACCCCTACATTTTTTAGGGTTTTCTTAGAGAGCAACGAGTGTCAGCCAGTATGGTCGATTGTGAGATTACACGTGTATTGGAGAGAGGAATGAAACATTTTTATAATGGTGTAAAAATTTGTCAGTGGTTTAAAACATTAGGAAAAGTCAAAATATGACAATATCTACTAGAGTGCGTGTGCCATTACACAACCCATCAACCCAATTTTTATAGTTTGGGTTCGATTGCGATGTCCGACATTGGTTGGGGAGGAGAACAAAACACCATTTATAAGGGTGTGGAAACCTCTTTCCCGTAGCAGACAAGTTTTAAAGCTTTGAGGGGAAGCCCGAAAGGGAAAGCCCAAAGAAGACAATATCTGCTAGCGGTATATCAGTGTCGTTACAAATGATATCACAGCCAGACACCGGACGATGTGTCAACTTTCTTACTGTTCCCCAAAAGGGGTAGACACGAGGCGGTGTGCCAGTAAGGACGTTGGCCCCGAAGGAGGGTGGATTTGGGGGCGGTCCCACATCGATTGGAGGAAGGAAAGAGTGTCAGCGAGGACGTTGGGCCCCAAAGGGGGGTGGATTGTGATGTCCCACATTGGTTGAGGAGGAGAACAAAACACCATTTATAAGGGTGTGAAACCTTCTCTGTAAGCTCAAAGAGGACAATATCTGCTAGCGGTGGATCTAGGTCGTTACAAAACCCATCAACCAAAGGGCGTGTGCCATTACACAACCCATCAACCCAATTTTTATAGATTGGGTTCGGTAGTCTAGGTTGGTCAAATTCTTAAGTCATTTGAGTACGTAAACTCCTCGTAAGTCGAAAAACATAATTGCAATTTGTAATTTAACCCGGGTCGTATTTGTGTTCGTTAATTATGGCAGTTGGAGGGCTAGTGAATGCAACATGTGGGAATGCAACAGAGTTGATATTAGCAATGTTAGCTTTACACCAAAACAAAATCCACATCTTGAAATTCTCCCTTTTGGGTTCCATTCTTTCCAATTTACTTCTAGTTCTTGGCACATCTCTTCTCTTTGGAGGCTTATCCAATCTCAACAAGCAACAAACATTCAACCCAGTAAGCCAAAAACAAAAATACTTTCAAATCGAACACGTTCGAGAAACAAGAAACAAGAACATTAACATTATCGATCATGTTTTCTCAACAGAAAGTCGCGAACGTAAGCTCTTTAGTGTTGCTACTCGGATTGCTATGCCAAATGCTGCCATTGATATCAAGATTTGCATCACCATCAGCTAAATTATGGACAGATTTGTCTGTTCTAGAGCTATCAAGAACTTGCAGCATCATAATGCTCATAGCTTATCTTGTTTATGTGTTCTTCCAATTGAAAACCCATAACCAATTTTTTGGTCTACCAGAGGTGATTATTCAAACTCTCTTGAACTCTAAGTATAATTTGTTGTCTAAACATGTGATGAATGGGTTGAATAGGAGGAAGAGGATGATGAAGAAATGGCAATAATTGGGGTTTGGAGCTCGTTTGGTTGGCTGGTGGGTATGACCATTGTCATAGCTGTTCTATCACAGTATGTTGTGGCTACAATTGAGGTATATTTCATTGAAAGCCTTTCTTTTTGTGTTTGTTTCCAAGAAATTATGGGTTTTTGTTGAGCGTAGGAGGCATCACAATCATGGGGAGTTTCGGTGAGCTTTATGAGTATAATTGTGCTGCCGATTATGGGTAATGCAGCTGAGCATGCTGGGTCGGTTATATTTGCTGTGAAGAACAAATTGGTATGTTTACATGTAACCGTTCAAGTCCATCGCTATCGGATATGATCTTCTTTGAGTTTTTCCTTTTGGGTTTTTCTTCGGTGTTTTAAAAACGGTATGTTAGGAATGTTAGGATCGATACCAGTTGTTAGGATCGCACAACAACGCACACGCTCGATCTAGATGAACACAAAGAGAAGGATAGAGAGAAGTTGCAAGGAGAACTCTGGCTAAAAGGATTTTTTATTGATGACTTCAGGCATGTACAACAAGAGAGTACAGAGAATAGAAAAGTACATTT